>NW_027284508.1:0-5000 GCF_046629955.1 Centroberyx affinis | reverse complement strand
CAATGAAATTTCAGCTTTACTTTGTTTACCTCAAAGCTGTTTTTTAAATTGGCTAAAATCAAATCCCCTTCCCAAGGCCTCCTCTCAAGCGCCGACTGCCAGGTAGATAGCTCATAATTGACTCCTTTCCAGCCAGCTACTTTTTTAAAGGTAATATTTGTTGGTAATACGGGCAATTCCCCCAAATCCAATCATCGTATTGATGTTAGGAGCGTTGGAGCGGTACACCAGACTTATATCCACACTTTATTTCTCTTAACTTTAGCGCTGTGCCAGTGCAAAAGAAAGGAGCTATTAGATAGAGAACTCCTATTATGAAAACAAAAATGAAACACTCAAATGAAGTGAACTCACGGACACAAGCATTGCCCTTTTGATTCGACTCGACAGTCTTGATTTTGTTTGGTACCCAAGTTTCTGAGATGTGACATTTAGAGGGCAGACATCATGGCAGCCGTGTCAACAACTGATGGTAAAAGTGATGTAAGCTTTTCCAGTGCTCCTATGTTTTGAAGCTGGGAGCACCAATGCCACCAAGTAAACAAGTTCATTTAGAGCCCTGTGTTGACTTTTTACCCAGCATCTCCTGTGATAGAGCGGCTGTGTGTGTGGATGCATGCTTGTGTGCTTGCATCTGTGCATGCATGCATTTCTCCGTGCGCCTCTCTCTCACACAACCAAAGTGCAATTAGCTTGCTAATTAGCTTATTCAAACATTACCCACATAGCATGTAAACACTGGGTATTAACAGAGGCTGTGTACAGAGGGGGACGTGTCTTAATTTGTCTATTTATTTCCAAGGAGGTCATGCTCTCTTTGAAGCCACTAAAGAAGGCCATGACTGGGGATGATGCTATTAATTGCCTTCAAAGATGGCTTTTGTTCAAAAGATGAAAGAGTCTGTGCTGTCAATGGCTATAAGGTCAAGGCTAGAGCATGGCTTGATTTCCATAGGAAGTACCAATCTGATTTTAACCTTTGTTGACTCGAATTTTCTTTTCTTTTTATCACGGCATTGACATGAAAAAGCAATTAGATCTGCGTAACGTGGGGTTAAATGTCAGATTTTTTGTTTCTGTGGAAATCTAGTCTTTTTATAGCATGCTCCCAAGGTCACATAACTGATGAAGCTGCATAAATGTCAAGTTTGTTTTCATGCACACAGCCTCAAAAATATGCATGTGCAAACACTTGCACACACATGCACACCCACAAGTACATGAATCACAACCCCTGGCAAAGTTTCTCTGTGGAGTGACATGGAATATCAGTGTGATGATGCACTGATGACACATTGTATCTCTTACTCTCTCACTCTTGTTCTCTCGCTTGCTTTTTCCACTCATTGTCCTTTGCCCCCGCTCACCCACACACACCCACACACACACACACACACACATACACACACACACACACACACACACACCTCCCACCCACACCCCCCTCCCTCCCCGTGTTGCAAGCAGTGTCCACCTGGCTTAACAGGTGTTGTCGGCAGAACCTGAGCATGTGTGTTGTCTCCCCTCTCAACACTCACATTGTTTACTCAACTGTACACTGTCTGGCTTTCCCAGCCAGATTTACACCAAGATCGTCTTTGTCCCATCAGGCAGTCTCACAGCAAAGATGCTTTTGGGAAACCGGATTTAGCATGTTACAAAGACTCCCACAGAAAGAGAGGGAAGGGGGGGGGGGCAAGACAGACGAGAGGGTCTGGAGTGAAAGGTGTGGGCGATGGGAGGAGAAGAGAGAGAGGAGGAGTGTGGGAGAAGGAGGGAGAAGAGAGGTAAAAAGAGGACAAATTAGGAAGGAGAAGGAAGAGATGAGAGGGGATGAACAGGGGAAAGAGGAAAGAGAGGCGAGAGAGAGACGAGGGTAAAAAAAGGAAAAGGCAAAGACAACAGGTGGAGAACGAAGGAGAGAGGAGACGAGTGAAGAAACAGAGGACAAGAGAAAGAGAAGACCAGTGGGAATACGGTGGTATCTCAGCACAGCAGAGAGAATATTGGTAAAGAAGAGGAATGAAAACGACCGAGCCAAACCAAAAGCACATTAGAGATAATGAAAAAGAATAACAAAGACGTAGGGGAGTGAGACGGGCCTCCATACTATCTACTAATTGGGAGCGGCTGTGGTGACGGGAGGGAGGGAGGCTTCACAGAGACCACAGGGCTTCAGGAGTGAGTCTCTGGTGCGGAGCGCGGACAGTGCTGGATGTTCCATTCTTTTTCTAATTAACGACAGCAGAAACACTGAAGAGACTACGGCCTTGTCTGGAGCGCTTCACATACAGTAAGCTCCATAATTATTTAGGCAGCAATGTGAAGGACTTTTCAGCCATTTGGATGAACAGTCTACACTATGGGCCTTTTTGCATGTGCAAAAAACTTCAACCATGAATACTAGACAACAGCATTTCTTATGTATTGCTGAAACAACACAGGTAGCATTCATCAAGTTCATATCATCCACCAGGCAGCAGCAGTGTGATGTGGCTGCTTGCAGTCTCAAGACAGAGTAAGAGGTGTTAGTCTTATCTCAGTGAGTATGTTTACATGCACACTAATAATTTAATCTTAACCTGATTAAGGCAATACTCTGATGACTGAAAAGGTAAGGTCATAATCAGAGTTCAAGAGATCAAGTTTGATGTCTTGGGGCATGTAAATGCTTTAGTCCTTATTTATTTTGGGTTTTGTTCAAACTGCATATCAAAGGTCACCATACACAGTAACCTGGATGTTTACAAAGCAAACAACACGGCGCATTGCAGTTGAGTGACAAGCAGTAGACTTGTTATTAAATGAATCCATGTAAAACGGGTTAGTAGAGAAGTTACTTCAATCCCTGTAAACACTGTAATAAGAATATTGCTTTCAGCTGATTACTCCCAGTAATTGGTGTATCGCTATGTATGTAAACTGCTATTTCTATATCCACCCATCCAACAATTAATACCACCATTTTGGTCAAGTTGTATGATCAATGTGATCAATTTGCTACCTCTGTTCTGTATCAAAGGCGCTGTACAATAAGCTACCATTGCTCATTATCTGGAGAAATTATACTCTGAGCTGTGCAGCATGACAAAAGAATAAATGGTTGGACAGATCCACAGGGAGCATAATGATTATAATAAGAAGAATGAACAATAGTGACAATACCCACTACTATATAATTTTACACACACAGTGATGGCAGCTGTATTGTTTTCAGGGTGTGCCCCAGTTACTTCAGTGGGGAAGTAAGAGTGAGAAGGATGAATCTGAATTGAAGCTGTCAGCTGATTTTGAACGCCTCCTCAAATGTGCCGGGGGAGGAGGTAAAACAGGAGGACCAAGATGACAGGCCGTTTTAAATGAATTTGCACACGCAGACAAAAATACACACACATTCACTTACAAATGCACACACACACACACACACACACACACACACACACACACACACACATACACCAATGAACATAGACCAGGTCTGTAAACATGCAAACACAAACACAAGTTTGCACACACGCATCTATCTATCTATCTATCTACCTACCTACCTATACAGAGAAACAGCCAATATGAATCCGATCTAATCAGGGTTTTTGGGTTGTTGTTTGTTTTTTTTTCATAATCTTGGACACACAGTTTAAACGCGGTATTTTCCATCCCTGTGTGATGCACCTCAGCAGGTGGCTTATCCTCTTTTTTCTCTCCTCTCTCATTCGTCTGGGAGAGGGAGCAAGAGATAGAGAGGATAGAGAGAAAAGTAATGGTGTGGTCAGACAGCCAGGGAGTTGCTCTAATTAGGTCCACGGTTGAACAGACAGTACTTACAGACCCTGTGCGTGCGTGTGTGTGTGTGTGCGCGTGTGTGTGTGTGTGTGTGTGTGTGTTTGGGAGAGAGAGAGAGAGAAAGAGAGAGTCAGATAGAGAGCTAGTTTGTGTGTGTACATGTGTGTATGTGCATCTAACGCAATTACAAAAGTGAGAAGAATGTTTATGAATGTGAGTTTGTATATGAGTTTTTTTTTAGTTTTTCTTTGTATGTATATGTATGCATGTATGCCTGTGCATTCATATGCATGTATTTCTTTGTCATGCATACTTGTGTGTGCCTATGTGTTTGTATGCGGTTATACGCCTGTATTTCTGTGTAATGTGTACTTGTGCGTGCCTGTTTACATGCTGAGGCCATCAGTGTGTGTGTGTGTGTGTGTGTGTGTGTGTGTGTGTGTGTGTGTGTGTGTATGTGTGTGTGTGTGTGTGCTTCTCACTGTCCAGGCTCCTATAGTCTCCTTTCCAAGGCTTTCCATTCCAAGTCAGTGCGCCCTCCCTCCGTCCTCCAACTCCCCGACTGCGGCCTTATGTAAGGGTGTATATCCGGTCCAGCTCAGGTCAGGCAGACACACATAAACCCCTCAAGGACCTCTCATTTGGACTGGGGTCAAAGAACAGATCTCTCCTTTCCTCTCTCACTTTCCCCCTTGCTCTCTCTGTATCTCTGACTCTTTTAATCTGCGGACAAGAAAGTGTGAGAGTGTTCATGTCTGTGTGTGTGTGTGTGTGTATCTGGATGCATGCATGTTATATATGTACAGTACAGTATCAGGATGTGAGTGAATGTGTCTATTCTCACATGTGTTCCTGTGATTGAGTATTCTCAGATTTGTGCGTTTCTGTGGGTGAACGTGTGTGTGTGTGTGTGAGAGAGAGAGAGAGAGAGAGAGAACCAAAAGGAGATGAGAAGACAGTTTGCTGTGGAGGAGGGAAAGCTTTCCCCCTGTGTGCCAGGTGATGGTGTCTGGCCCTACCAGCAGATGGATCAACACTACAGCATTTTGATCAAGGGTTTAAATCCAAAATGTGATGCTAATGCTAAAATCTTATTCGTCTTAGGGGAAGAAAATACCTGATATTCATTGTTTAATAATTAATATATATGGAAGATTGTATCCTCTTACAGTAAGTCATGCCCTTTTGTATGTGAAAGCCGTTAAGGTTGTAGTGGG
>NW_027284507.1:0-7770 GCF_046629955.1 Centroberyx affinis | reverse complement strand
GACTAACACTTGTGATTGTCAGTGTGCTATCTTTTCTCAGCAGAGCACTCTTGAATGACTTCATCCTCTCCTTCTCTTACTCATATCTTACTCATTTCAGATGTTTTTCCCGTCACCGATAAAGCATCATCCCAGAGTTATTGTGGCGGCACGTTTCACAGCTCTTTCTGAAGCTTTTGTTTTGTGACACAGAAACGCTCTTTCAACACAGAGACTTGTTTTTAGAATAACAAATAGCCTCCTAGAATACTGATACAGTATGGGACGTCCTTGAGGCTCAGCGGTCCACATGTGTTCTTGAGTTCACATCCTGCTCAAAACCTTTGTCTTTCTTCCATCGCTCCTGTCGTCCTCGTTTACAGGCAGTCTAGTAAAGCAGAAATGCCATAAAAATAATCTTTAAAAAAATAATGAGACAGCGTATGGAGGCTTTTTAAAAGGGAAGAGGCAGGCAGTAATGCAACTCATTTTTTACCAGAGGTGCCCCTGACTGAGTGACTTTCTTATCCTGTTAGTCACTGTTGTAACATCATGTTCCCTTACTAAATGAAATTAAATCAATCACAAGATGATCATCAGTTGCTTTAGTGTTTTGAGCCGTCCACTTGTGTATTTCCAACTGAGCCCCAAACTATATTAATAACTTATTAAATCGCATAATTACATTATGGGCATGCGTGCATTTATATATGTGCGCACATCATCTTCTCTCCGATGGATTCGCCCTGCAAATCAAGTTAATCACAGCATTGAAAGCAATAATGAGTGTGGCATGCTACTCAACAAACTAACAAACCCATTAGCTGGTCTGCTCGTCTCCAAATCCAAAACCTTACATTCATTAGACAGTAATTCAGAGCAGAAAATGAGATTGAGATCCTTGATGCAACAGAAAAACACAACCCCCCAAAAAACAACATCGAGATGGCCAGGACAAGATAGAAAAACGAATTTCTAATTTTATCCATGAAGTGAAATAGGAGTTCATAATTAGTCTGGGATAAGAGGGAGATGTTACAGACACACAGCAGAATCAGTTTTCAATCCATTCCCTCTATCTATCCAATTTAACACGACTGCTGCAGCCTATAGTGCCAAGCAGAACTGTATGTGCTTATGTAACTCGGGGAAGAACGGGTGTGAAAAATAGGGTCATGAATCCATTTTGCAGGTTTCTACAGGTTGGCTTGGGGATTCAGAGCACAAAGCCCGGGATGCAGTACATCATGATGTCCAAGTCATATTGGCACCTGCAGGTACGTGTGACAAAGGAGGCCATTTTGTAGTCACGTCAGTAACAAGTGTCTCCGTTCTATCAGCGTTCAGTCTGTTTGGTAGGACAGTTATATTCTCCATATGACATGTAGTCCAACAGCTTGCCTCCCCTCCCCTTTGTCTCTCCTCTTCCTCCACTCCTCTTCCTCCCCTCCTCATTGACTGATGTCTGCTACCACCGGCTGCTCCAGACGTCCACAGAAGTCAACAACAACCATCTCATCCCACCGCTCCATCATTCACTCCGCAGCCACCCCCCCCCCCCCCCCCCCCCCCATATATCTCTCCCATCTCTCACTCTGTCATTTTATCTGTCAATCCTTCTCTCCATCAGCCCACCCCTCTATATTTCCATCAGTCCGTATCTCTCTACCGGTACACCTTTCAAACCAGAGCGACATCTGGCTATTCATGTAGTTCCACATCCTTCTAAACCCTCTCCATTACCCGCACTTACATTCTAATCTGCCTCGCTTTTTTTCAGGCCGGAATGGGCAATGATGGAGGTGGAGGGGGCGGGTGGGGTGGGGGAGGAGAGGGGTGAAAGAGGGAGCGGGTTGGGTGGTGTGAAGGTGGGTTAGGGGAGGTTTCAATCCCCAACCTCTCCGAGAGCCATTTCACCAAACTGTAATAACTGTAATGGCCGCGGGTTATGGTAATTTTTCAATTAATCCAAATTAAATGCGACCTAATGTGGGTAACGTTATAGGAGCCGCGTAGGCTTGTATGACAAGGAGCTGTGACAGATCACTGGGCCGGGCAGGGACGTATAACGGGGTATTGAATAAAAGAAATAAATAACAGTAATGGTAATAATCATCAGCATTAACGTCAGCGTAACGAGTATCATCCTCATCACCATCAGATCATCTCCAGTTGTAAGGTATTTTTATGGAAAGCCGGAACGCAGCTGATTTCACCAGTCCTACTTTGAACACCATACATTTAAACCACTATACTCTCGCCACACACCTTTGCGCATTTTTTATATAGTTGACATCAAAGCATATCCCATATCTATGATTTATGTGTTTGTATGTGTGTGTACATCTGACTAAACAGACCGGCAGCGGCGTCTCGGGTTTCGGCGGCTACTTTCTTCTCTCTCCTGCAGGCTCACTGGTCAGAAGAAGCCATCTTTATTGTACATTCACACTCTGCCATCACTCTGACATTCTGCTTGACATTCAGGTAGCATAGCAACATGACAACATGCCCCTACAGCCTGGTGTGAGAATATAGATGCTTTTTGAAAAGGTTGACATGAGAGAGAGAGGGAGAAAGAGAGAGAGAGAGAGAGAGGAGAGAGAGAGAGAGAGAGAGAGAGAGAGAGAGAGAGTGAAGAGGTGGAGGAGGAGGGGCGGAGGACTGAGAGAGAGTGGAGTGAAGCCCTTGCACAGATTTGCTTCTTCTCCTTTTCAACCCCACTCTAGAATCCCATTTGAAATTTAAAGCACTTTTTTTTGTATCTGAAAATACCTTTACACGCGCTGCCATAAATACTGCCCAAAGGGAGAAGGCTTCAGTTCCCCCTGCCGCCTTGCATGATTCAACAGGGATGAGCAGCTACAGTAAAAGACACACATGCGCACACACATGTGCCCAGAGACACATTATATTGCATATATATAAACACACACATAAAGGTATATGTATGAAATCTGGATATATGCTATAGATATCAAATTAGTGTATGTATATATTTATATATATAAAACACAATGACCACAATATGCCACTGTTGCTGTACACATGAGAAATGTAAATGGCCTTGGCTGGTAAAATAAGAATGATTTCTGTTGTAAAATCTGGTGGAAAGAGGGGGAGGAAACAGAGAGCACACATAAAACATGAAACACTGGTCAGAGGGGTTATGTAAATGCTGGGGGTTTTTTTCCAACCACGGAGCTAAATTCATAATTCATAAAGATTAAAGATGAATTTCATATGAGGCTGTGCCTTGTTCGATTGGCCCTGCTCCCCATTAGAAATGCTATAGCCCAAAGAGTCGCTCCTTCCTCCATGATTAGAAGGAGACCAGATCCCGTCCCTCCTGACTGAATCAATACCGCTCCTGATTTGATCCCGCCAGTTAGCCTTTAGTTGCTCTGAGGGAAACCAGCTCAGGATGGAATATGACCATCTCTTCTCCAACGCCACTCACCTCGCCGCTCCCTCTGCTGCTGTCAAGAGAAGCTCCACCGCCTCTAGTTATAAGAACTACAAACTTCCAACTTAATTTGTCAGTAGGTTGGCAGTATTTTGCATAAAATATTCTTTTACATTTTTGGTATATATCACTGTTGTCATGTGAAAACCTTGGTGATTTTCATTTTTTTTTACATCAATTGACAGATTATATGCTCCTCTATGAGTTGAGAAAATTTTACTCACCCTGGGTTTATGAAACCCTTTCAAACTCCCATTGGAAAAACTCAAATCACAAGGCTGTTTTTCTTAGTTCCTTAAAAGCTGATATATTTGGAGGTTTTCACCCAACAGCGACCCTGTTGAATAGTTAACCACTGAAATGACAAACAATATTGTGTCAAAAAAAAATCTACGCAAACCAAATTTCACAGCTGAAATGCTGTTGGCATTTTGTAGTTTGTATGCAGTTCAACTAATCTTTTAAAAATTTGTGGTCAGAAAAAACTCTTCTCTCACACAGTTAACAGAGTATTTTGTATTTCCTGACTAATGTCACAATGTAATTACAAATACTGTAACTTGAACTATTTGTACAAAACCTCACAGCCATCTCAGCGTTACTATCGGCCCTGTCAGATCACAGACAAGAATGACTTCGACAGATATGAATAATTTGATGATCTGTACTCTGAAGACATGTAATCCCATCCTCATTACAAGCCTGACTTCGACCTACATGCTGATAGCAAATAGCCAAACCCATTAATAGCTTTCCTGCCAAACTTCAAGTCATCAAAGTGAAAAAAAAGAAAAAGCTAAAAGGCCGCAAAAAGTGCCTCATCTTCCCAGAAAGGAACAGCAGGCCACTCCAGACTTTATCACTGACTCCATGATGCAATTAGCCGTCATGGCGGTGCAGCTGTGGTTCTGCTGATTGTATTAGGGAGTCAGCACTGTCTTTCTGGACAAAACCCCAGAGATGGAGAGGGAGACGCTCGCACGGCCCTAAAACACAATAAAGACAAGTGGCAAAGCCCGCAACTCTCAGTGGGTCCGCTCTTGTTAGGGCCGGCCCTGAAAAATGAGGAACAAAGTTTTTTTTTTTGTTGTAGTTGCTGTTGTTGTTTTTTTTGTTTCTTGCTGTGGTTTTATGGCCTGGGGGTCGTTATCTCTCAAACGCAGGGAGAAGCGAAGGGCCGACCTCGAACAATGCGCAAACGCACGCACCGGCGCACACACAGAACTTCCAGAAGGACGCAGGGGATTGGCTTTGAGGAAGCCCCCCGGGGGTGAAGTGACTTTTGACACGGACAGCAACATATCATACCCCCCCCCACACACACACACACACACACACAGAGATCGGGCGTCACTCTCACCCTCCTCACCCACCCTTGGGGGACAGAGAAAGAGAGGCAGGCAGGGGAGATAAGCGCTGACACCCGGCCTCACCCCAGCCACCCACCCACCCCCCCGCCCACCCCACCTTTCTCCTCTTCATTCAATTCAACCCCCCCATGCCCCCCTCCACCTCCACTCTTCCCCTTTTTCCCCATGCGCCTGCCCTGTGTAGAGAGAGTGCAGCCCCTGCCAAGACCCAGTGTGTGTGTATGTGTGTGTGTGTGTGTGTGTGTGTGTGTGTGTGTGTGTGCTATCTGATCAATCTGCGGAAGTGACACACACAGAGGTAAAAGCCATTACGGCTCCTGAAAGCCACTCCATCCAGGGACAACAGACCCCCCTCAGAGAGGCCGCGGCTAAAGTTTACAACAATAGGGTTAGAGTAATTAGAAAGGCACTTCCCCTCTGGAAGAAATGCTGGGAAGAGAGAGAGAGGGAGGGTGATGGGGTGGGGTGGGGGGGTGGGGGGGAGTGGATGGAGAGAAATAGAAGAGCAGAGAGGGAGGGATAGGGAGAGAGAAAGGGGATAGATGCAGACAGAGAGAGAGCGCAATACAGTAGAGCTGCAGAGAGATGGGGAGAAAGAATATACATATATGCAGACAGAGAGAGTCGAAGAGGGAGAAAGAAAGAGAGATAGAGAGAAACAAAGGAGAGGGAGAGAGAAGAGGCCCCCAGAGTACAGCTATAACCCTATCTATTCACTGCAGAGGTTGTAAAGATGGAGGAACAATCAAGTTGGTGATACAATGAAAAGATGGCTGGAGGGCAGGGGGAGATCACTCTACGGTCATGACATGTGAGAGGAGAGCTTTACTGCTACGGAGCAGCTAGGCATTAGAATATTAGGTCTGTTGTTACTGTTGTTCATGCCGACTGTATTGTAAAAAATGTGAAAATATAAATAAAGTGTTCAAAAAAAAAAGAGATATTAGATCTGAGCAAGTGCTGCTGAAGCTGAACAATGGGCCTCATCTATAGCCAAACGCTGAAAGATGCTGCATTAAAAAAAAAAACTGTGCCAAAACTGATTTGACAATTGAAGCGCGTATGCCAATTTCCAGTTGAAATGTTTTTAACTGCATAGGCTGAATTGAAAATGCTTTCCCTACAAATTGGCTTGTGCTTTGCCAATTGCTCCAAAATGTGTATCTGTGACTAAAACTTGTTTCTAAATCCACCCCCACCACCCCCCCACCCCCGTTTTCTCTCTCTGTGACCAGCAGCCCAAGATCAGATCTAATTACAGAAGTCAATCTCGGTGCTATCAGCAGGATGGGGCTCAGATTAGGCCTGGACCATATGGCTTGTTGGGGTAACTGTGGCTTACACATACCACTCTGGGGGTAAGTTAAACGTGCGCACATACACTCACACACACAGGAAAAACTTTGGCTTACTCATACCACATGAGGAGAGTTAGATTGACCCATGGAGTCAGTACAATATGTTCATGTGATGACCATATTTGCATAAACAATCAGTGTTTCATGCAAGCAACTGAGAGAGCATTCTACTTAACCTATACAGTGGTGAAAGTAAACAATCTCAGTTCTGCTGGAGAGGTCAGAGATTGAGTAGTTTTCCACCTCCATAAAGTATATTTACTAAGTGGATCCAACCACTATGAGAGCATCTACCTGTGTGTGGAAAGTCTACTGCAACTGAATTCATATCTACAAGTCTATAAGGCCTTGAACATAGGTCTATATGGCCTTGAAAGTGCCTCGGTGGTCGTTTTTCTACAGCAGGACCAAGCTGTTGTTGACAGGGCCGATGTTTATATCTCGGTGTTTGCAAGACAAAGAGTCTTACAGGATCAAGAGTGCTGCTTGTTCATTTGAAACTCTAGTCCAACTGATAAATCATATCCGACGGCAAAAAGATATGGCAAGACAGAAACATCGTTTTGGGGGAAAAGTGAGTGGCATGAATAATGAGTAAACCCTGGCTATGCCTGTTTGGCCCTGCAGTTGCAACCAGGCTAATTAGTCCTTAAGGGAGAAAACACATTTTTAGAAGAAAACAGGAATGATCCTGCGCTAATACAATACTGTGATAGTAGGGGGGAAAAAAACACTAGAGTGAAATGATTAAACAACAAAAGACAGATGCAACACAGTGCGCACACTGACAGTAGCGAAAGCACTTCAGAGAAAAAAGAGGCCGGTTATTTACAGTAAAGGCACTGTCCTCTTCATTTGCTCGACGTGCTTTATTGACGGGCAGCATTTAAGTGGAGAGAAAACAGATGCGTAGTGAAACAGATGCAGAGAGACAAGATAGAGAATCGAGATCAATAATGGGAGAGGGTGTCCAACACACACACACGCACACACACACACACACACACACATACACACACACGCATGCACACACAGCCCCATTAATAGTCTTTAAGTCCAGGAGAAGAAACACCCACTATTTCACCATGCTGCGGTCTGCTGCTGACAACAGGACTTGACTCTGCAAAGAGGAGCAGGCACATAAGTGCAAGCAGTGACACAAAGTCAAGGATGCCATTTGAAATTTAAAGCACTTGTTTTTGTATCTGAAAATACCCACTGCCATAAATACTGTGCTGGCCAAATGAAGAAGGCTTCACTTCCCCATGCATGATTCAACAGAGATCAGCAGCTACAGGTAAACAGCTACAGTAAAACATACAACAGTTAGACAGGCACACACACACATACACACACATACATGTACGCAAACAAACATAGGGATGCGTTTTTTCTTAAAATCTTTGCATAGCAGTCATATGATCAATATCAATATAGTAACAAAATATCAAGAATTCTGACAAACATACAAAAAACTATTTTCAGTATTTCATTATTTTCAGTAAGTGTGTTAAAGACTTATTTATAGTGAGTCCTGTGTTGTGTGAGCAAGTGTGTTGATCGAATCATGTTTATTTGTGTGCTCTGCATTTGTGTG
>NW_027284506.1:0-5000 GCF_046629955.1 Centroberyx affinis | reverse complement strand
ACAGTTTTTAACAATAACAGTTAAAAACCGAGTCTTTAAGGTGTGGTTTGGCTCCTCCCCCTCTCTACCTGTCTTCATGCGCTCGGCCAGCGTGCCGACGTGAGCGATCTTCTCGGAGTAGATGATCTTGTATCCGTCGATGAAGGACAGGTAGGACTTCGGCGTCACGAACGTCTGACGGCGGAAACGCTCAAAATACTCTGAGCATTTCTCTGCCACCAGGTCCTGGAGGAGGGAGGAGAAGAGAGGAGGAGAAGAGAGGAGACTCTACTGTTCCACACAGAAACATGAGTCAGCAGGAAACAAAGACACCACTGTCTGTTTTCTGTGTGTTTTATGTTAACAGGTGATGTTTAACAGGCATGGAGACGATTAACTAACTAGAGAGGAGAGGAAGAGAGGAGGAGGAGACAGCAAAGAAACACAAATATTTAAAGAAAGACACAATGAAGAGAGAAAAAAGCAAGAAAGAAAGCAAGGAAGAGAGAGAACGAAGAAAGGAAAAATCAAGAAACAAAAACTTAAAAATGCAAGAAAGGAAGTGAGAAAAACATTAAAGGAAAAACAAAAAGAAAGTAAGCAAAAAAACAAAAACAAAAAAAGAATAAATAAAAAATAAAAGGTCATTATCTGTTGCTAAGAGTTGTAGAGGAGACGCACAATTCAGTCCCCACAAAAATGATGGTTACATCAAATAAACATCCCAGCTTCCCTCCCTACCTGGAAGGTTCCCATGGTAACCTCCACACTCTGCTTCACTTCCTCTGAGCAGCGGAGTTCCTGGTACTGGGACAGGAAGTGATGCGACACGGCCACCAGAGCGTCCCGGGGCCAGCGCTGGAACCAGTCCACCGTGCAGCCGGAGATCAGGCCCGGGAACTGAGGGGTCAGAGGTCAGAGGTCACTGACAGGGTCAGAGGTCAGAGGTCACTGACAGGGTCAGAGGTCAGAGGTCACTGACAGGGTTAAAGGAGCTTGACTGCCACTGTCTCATTGTTTCTTATTTTTTGTTTCTTTTGTTTTATTCTGTTTAATTTACATATATTTTGAATACAGTACAAAAGAAAAAGTAAGAAAAAAAGATCACATTTAACTTTCATTACATCTCATTAATTAAAAATGTAAATAAGGCAAATGGACAAGAGAAGAGAGAAAGCAAAGAAAGAAAAGAATCTTTCCTGTGAGTTAAACCTCTCCTCACCTTTAAAGCTCGAGTCCGAAACTTCTCCCGACCGGCGAGAAGCAGAGGACGACGTGCAGGTTGCTGCGGACGCGGGACAGGAAGTAGTCATACAGGTTCTCAGGGGTCGGAGGTCGGCGAGGATGATGACGCTTCATGACAGGAAGCAGATCCTGACAGATCTCATCCAGCTCATCACGAGCAAAAAGATTAGAAACCTCTCCACTGGCCAGAACGTTATTCATATACTCTGAAGAGGAGGAGAGGAGGAGAGGAGAGGAGGAGAGGAGAGGAGAGGAGAGGAGAGGGGAGAGGAGAGGAGGGGAGGAGAGGAGAGGAGAGGAGGAGAGGAGAGGAGAGGAGAGGAGGAGAGGAGGAGAGGAGAGGAGAGGAGAGGAGAGGAGAGGAGGAGAGGAGAGGAGGAGAGGAGAGGAGGAGAGGAGGAGAGAGGAGAGGAGGGGAGGGAGGGGAGGAGAGGAGGAGAGGAGAGGAGAGGAGAGGAGGGGAGGAGGAGAGGAGGAGAGGAGAGGAGAGGAGAGGAGAGGAGGAGAGGAGGGGAGGAGGAGGAGGAGGAGAGAGGAGAGGAGAGGAGAGGAGAGGAGAGGAGAGGAGAGGAGAGGAGGAGAGGAGAGGACGAGAGAGGAGAGGAGAGGAGAGGAGGAGGAGAGGAGATGAGAGAGCAAACAGAAAAATATTTAAAATAGAGAAAGAAAAAAGAAAAAGCAAGCAAAAAGAGATAGAGAGAAAAAAGAAATGATACAAATTATGAAAATGAAGAATTAGGAAAGCAAGAACAGCCAAATAATTAAGAAAAATAATTAAGAAGGAAATACAGAAAGAGAGAGAGAGAAAAATGAAGACAGACAGACAGATAGACAACAGACAGACAGACAGACAGACAGACAGAGATACAGACAACAGACAGACAGACAGACAGACAGACAGACAGACAGACAGACGACAGACAGACAGACGACAGACAGACAGACAGACAGAGAGACAGACAGACAACAGACAGAGATACAGACAACAGACAGACAGACAGACAGACAGACAGACAGACAGACAGACAGACGACAGACAGACAGACAGACAGAGAGACAGACAGACAACAGACAGACAGACAGACAACAGACAGACAACAGACAGACAGACAACAGACAGACAACAGACAGACAGACAGACAGACAGACAGACAACAGACAGACAGACAGACAGACAGACAGACGACAGACAGACAGACAGACAGACAGACAGACAGACAGACAACAGACAGACAGACAGACAGACAACAGACAGACAACAGACAGACAGACAACAGACAGACAGACAGACAGACAGACAGACAGACAGACAGACAACAGACAGACAGACAGACAGACAACAGACAGACAACAGACAGACAGACAACAGACAGACAGACAGACAGACAGACAGACAGGCAGACAGACAGACAGACAACAGACAGACAGACAGACAGACAGACAGACAGACAAATGGACAGACAGACAGACAACAGACAGACAGACAGACAGGTACCCAGGAAGGACTCGTCCTTGATGTCGTTGTCAGTGAACAGGAAGCTGACTCCTCTCCCCTGCTGTCCAGCGACTCGATACAAAACCTTCAGGTCCTCCAGCAGGTTACTGCTGCTGTAGGTCCTGCTCACACACACACACACACACACACACACACACACACAGATACACACACACACACACACACACACACTCCATGTGATGTCATCATCATGTTTTTACTTCTTTTACTTTATTTTATGATTATGATCTTTGCTTTTATTTGACTGTCAATTAGAAGCAGCAGATTATTGATCGTCAATCGTTAATATTACAATAATCATAAGGATTTTTTGGTAACACTTTACAATAAAGATCGCTAAGTTAAGGGTTGTTAGTTAAGGGTTAAGGGTTAATTAATGCTTAATAAGCATTAACTAACCCTTAATTACCAGTTAACTAATGTGTCTGGTAATCATTTACTAATGGTGTTCATGTTAACTAAGGTATTCATTTATACATAATTTAAGTCATCTTTATAAACTATTAAATAATGTATAAATTAATACCTTAGTTAACATGAACACCATTAGTAAATTACACATTAGTTAACTGTTATTTAATGCTTATTAAGCATTAACTAACCCTTAACTTAGTGACCCTTATTGTAAAGTGTTACCGATTTTTTAAAATATCAATATACTGTATATATCACCATATGGCTCATATGCAAAATCACATGTCAAATGATCACATTAATGTTCATCCCATTGAACTGAATAGTGATGTTAGGTGTGATGTGAACTGAAATTTACAAATAATATTCCTTAAAATGTTTCACAGCTCATTTTTAAATAAAGTTTTTCAGTGCTGCTGAGCCTGCAGACCTGGTGAGAGTGATCTGGAAGGTCTGGTACCCGGCGATGAAGGAGGCCAGTCTGGTGAGGCTCTGCTTGCCCGACCCGCCCACCCCCACCAGCAGGGCGTTCCCCTGCGGCGTGCGCAGGATCCGCGAGATCCGCATCAGGTGGCTCATCGCGTCCTGCCATTGGACGGGTCGTTAACCAATAGGAAGACAGAGACAACAGAGATACAATTATCTTAAAAAAACAACACAAAAAACAGAGTATAAATTGTAGTAAACAGCACACACCTGTTAATGTCCCAACACTACTACTTAAGAACCTGTTTGGTCTGATTATTTAAGTTAAGGGTTAGTTAATGCTTATTTAATAGTTTATAAAGATGACTATTAAATAATGTATAAATTAATACCTTAGTTAACATGAACACTATTAGTAAATGATTAACAGACACATTAGTTAACCCTTAATTAATGTTCCCTTATTGTAAAGTGTTACCGATTCATCTATCAATTATTTTTTAGATTAATCAACTGTTCATTTATTCCAAAATAAAGACAGATGTCCGTCTCAGTTCAGAGTCCAAAGTGATTCTTCAGTTTCCTCCTCAGTCTGAGCAGCAGACAGAAAACACAAAGAGTCATTTAATAAAAAGATGAAACAGAAAAGCAGCAAATCTGTGAAGCTGGAACCAGAAAATGTTTGTTATTTTGACTGAAATAATTAATCGATTATCAAAACTGCAGTCGATGAATTCTCTGTGGACGGACTAATGGGTTAGTGGACTAGCGGTCTGAGCGGCGGTCTGAGCGGCGGTCTGAGCAGTGCCGGGTGTCTGGTGGGTCTCTGCACCTTGAAGAAGACCAGGTCCATGGCTCCGCCCCTCACCGCCTCGTTGTACTGCTGCTGGAACACACACAGACGCTCCGCCAGGCGGTCCAGAGACTCGATTGGCTCGTACACCTGTCAATCACACACCAGTTTGTTATAACACTAATGTGCAGTGACTCTTGGATGTTTCAGTAGTGAAATCAGTTCTAACAAAAGGAAAACAGAACTGTCTAAAACTGAATCAAACTAAATAACATGAACAAATTAATTAGAATTAAAGGTAACACTTTACAATAAGAGTACATTAATTAAGGGTTAGTTAATAAAAACTAACCCTTAATTAACAGTTAACTAATGTGTCTGGTAATCATTTACTAATGGTGTTCATGTTAACTAAGGTATTAATTTATACATTATTTAATAGTTATCTTTATAAACTATTAAATAATGTATAAATTAATACCTTAGTTAACATGAACACCATTAGTAAATTACACATTAGTTAACTGTTAATTAAGGGTTAGTTAATGTTAGTTAGTTATTAAACATTAAATAACCCTTATTAAACATTAACTAACACTTATTAAGCATAAACTAACCCTTAATAAA
>NW_027284505.1:0-123571 GCF_046629955.1 Centroberyx affinis | reverse complement strand
TGTTTTACATTTAAGGCACATGGGAGAAAAAGAAGAGTTAAAGGAGTGTCTACGGTTAGGCGACACATGCATTCTGTGTAAAATTTTGAACTGTATTGCTTTGTTACGATTACGAACTGAAATTGAGTTTGCATGTCTCCAAATATCTTCCCAATCTTAATTATTAAAGACTATTATTGACTAACCAGGTTAAAAACACAATTTTTG
Source organism: Centroberyx affinis (assembly GCF_046629955.1). Classification (NCBI taxonomy): domain Eukaryota; kingdom Metazoa; phylum Chordata; class Actinopteri; order Beryciformes; family Berycidae; genus Centroberyx; species Centroberyx affinis. Next base: position 123,364 of record NW_027284505.1, on the reverse strand, counting down.
AGCCTGGTCTTCCAAAATTATGTAAACTACATAAATATGTGCTCTTACTACACGGAAAGTGTGGAGAATGCGTTTTTCCACCGAAAGCATTACGTGAAGGAGGCACGACTAGAAACAGGAAGTAGTCTTAACATTGAACTAGTGCAGTGGAAAGTAAGGGTGTTGTGGTGTTGTATACATTTACCTTCAACTCCAGGTTCAGTTTCAAACTCATGGAAATTTTCTACTGTGAGTTTGGCTATTTTTTGAGCCAAAGTGTTTCTCATAACCAAAACCTTACACTAACCCTAACCAAAGTTTTATTTGCCTTTAACCGTTAGCTAACCTTTTCACATAATGAACAATAGAAAATGGCGTCTCCATTTTCTGCTATTGTCACATAATTCAATTTGTGGTGGAGGAACGTAACGCAACGTAACACACAATTCGTGTCCATGTCACAAGGTTGAGTCATAATTTCCCCACAGGCTCTCCAGTCCCGGACCACCACAGATACAGCGGAGGCAGAAGTGAGTTGCAAACCAGTAAGTCCCAATAATAAGTCCTTCAGCAACAGCCTGTGATCGGACTAGATTCCAATCACAGTTTTGGAGGCTGATCCAAGGGGGTGACATAAGCGAGACACGAGGGAACAGGAACGTAAACAACAACGGTAGCGATCAACACGATCTCACACAAATACGTGAAATGAACACGATCTCTAAAACGGCGATTTATGTGCATTGGGCACGCATTTTGGGAAAATAACGTTTCTCCACCACAAACTGAATTATGTTTCCCCGCAACAACTTGAAATACGTTCCTCTGCCACGAACTGAATTACATCCCAAAGGTTGGTTAACGGTTAAATTTAGGCAAGTAAAACAATTTGTTTAAGGTTTGGATTAAGGTTATGGTTAGGCAACTAAAACAACTTGGTTAAGGTTAGAGAAATGGTTTGGTCATGGTTGAATAAGAAAAACGTTTGTTAACAATTAAAATGTGACTTACAGTTGAAATGTCCTTTTGAAATGTCTGCTACTGGTTACCTCCACCAGTAGCAGTGGCATCCATCTACAATGGTACATATTTACAGCTCAACAACTATTTTAACAAATACATTTCACATTTCATTACAGGCTACTTGCCACTCTGGAAAATGTTTTTGTATTTAATTTTCACTTGTTGCCACGTTCGTTTCTGGCTATTGAGATGGCTCCTGTTGAAATGTAACAGTGAAGAATGAATATAGGCCAAGGGTCATTAGGTCAGAGGGGCTTCACACACCTCACCGAATTAGGCTAATTAACAGTAAATGCATTGTAGTTATGTCAGTTCTCCTAAGTTAGCCTACACCATTATTTTAAACATACATCTGATATTATCTAGCCTACTGATAATATAGCCACACAGTCTTACTGTATCTAGTGATCTGAATGTTCATTTAATTTCATTAATAAATACAAATGAAACAATAAGTAGGCTTGTATAACTTACGCATTTAGTCTGCAATTTTTTGCCAAGCCATCTCCCTCGCCTTGTTAATTGCGGTAGTATTGCCCTTTTTTTGTGATGACTCCTTTATATTCTTCATAAAGTTCCATCAGCAGGGTTTGTTCCGCTGCTGAGAAGAACAACGCTCTAGTTTTCCCTTCTTTTTGCGACATAGTATCGTCTTTTCGACAATCGACTCTTCTGGGCTGCTTATGTATTCAAGCCTGGTTGGAGTTAACATTGACTAGACACGGCTGGATTGTGTAAGTGGAAGGGCTTCAGCCTCAAGTGAGCCTCTACGTTAATTCAAGCCGGGCTTTTTCAAGTAAGCACGGTTTTCATTAGCTGCGTTGATGGAATACCTCCCAGTTGTGTTCTGTAAGAGCATTAGTGTGCCCAACAACAAATCCTGAACAAAATGTACCAGCACTTCTCAGATATCGAGATGGATGCAGGCTATATTGCATTGCATCACATCCTACTCTGAATAAACTAAACAAACTATCAAATATAGCAAATCCATGTAAAACGGGGTTACTGGGGCAAAATAGGGTACCATACCATGTTTGATTTAGCCCATTCACATCAGTAATTTCAGCTAGTCATCCAGACTGTAAAATAATTTATTGGTAATCACCAGTGTGAATGCGCCTTTTCCACTATATTCTCTATTTTTCTTGGCAACAAACTTAAATGTCCTATCTTCTCCTGTTATTGCTTATTTTATGTTCTATGTTCTATCCTTTTTTCCCTGCTGAATCCTACTACTTTTGCTGCTGCCAAAAAATATAAATTTCATCTAATCTAAAGAGTGATACCGCTTTACCCTGCCATTGTTTATATGGCTCTTGTAATCCAGATGCCGGATGAGCAAATCGGTAATTGCATAAAACACCACATGTCGATATGGATGGGATTAAAAGGATTTGCCTCAAATCTGGATGGGATTAAAATGACCACAGGATGTCACTTAATTCGAAATTCAGTAGAAGTAGTAATTTCAGATGAATTATTACCAGGGAAAGTGGCTGACATGTTTGTTCCGGACCACCCTCAAGTAAAAAAATTACGAATGACCAGACCTTGGATCATTTCTGCCACATTGCGTATTTTGTTTCAAGCAAACCGAGAGATGAAGGTGTAGCGATGCCTGGACAGTAAATCAAAAAATCAGTATTCCAGTGCACACCAGGATACTAGGATTGACACTATTTTATTAACAGATTACATTAAAAACATAAAGGAGCGAACTACGCGTTTCGCATGTTGGTTCATCAGATTCACTTTGTGCTTGATTGCCATCAGGTGTGACTTTAAATAATCAGGTGCTGATTAGCGGATAATCCAACAGGTTCACATTCCCCAATGCAAATGCACTTCAAAAAGTCAACAATAATAGGCAATAGCAAATATAATTCTACTGTACAAAATTAGATATAAATATTACATTAACTAATTGTATCTCATTATCTTATGGAAATGGAAGAGTACAAAATATATAGTCTGGCTATTTCATCTCTAATACTACAGAGGATATAGATCCAGAATGCATACATTTCCATAAGATAGAGTGCAAAGTAATATATCGAAAATAATAGAAAAAAGTAGAAAATGATATATGGATATATATGCCTGGACAAGTTTGTTTTTCCTGCCTGTGGAAAGTAGTTTCCTAGCGAGCCAATCAGCAGTCACTTTAGTCAAAAAACAGGGACGGTGATTGAAAGAAAAATGGGAAGATTAACCATTTAAGTTCCGAACTTTGGCACCGAATGTTTTAACATGTTCTGGCTGTCAGTTGTACTGACATGATTCGGTTGTCATGAAAAACTTTGAAATGGCTTCACGTGGCAGTGTGTATTTGGAATGTACTTTACTGTATCTGAACCAAAATCAGGCTGCACTGAGGAATACAAGTTGATTTGTCGGACACATTTGTTTCTGTTCTGTTTAAAATGTAATGTCCTTGTGATGCAGGTGAGACACTTGAAGCAGAAACACTGGCCCGGTGTTTCTATACGACAACGATGTCCTTCAAAGTTAACTTGGAGAAAAAAATCTTAAATTAATTTTATGTAACCATCGAACTTTTCCTCACTATATTTCAGTGTTACTTCCTTTCCCAAGCCAATCAAACTCTTGTACAAGAAGGTTGCTTGCCAAGGACTTACATTTATTGTAATATTACTTTCAGATTTTTCTATGTCAAACTTTGTGATTTTTGGATTGTCCTTGTGGCTCTGTGTGCTAAGGCAGGTTTGAGCTCATATCCTTTACTGCATGTTATACTCCCATTTTTCATTTCCATACCCAGTCATCACCATGCCTTGAGATGTCTTAAGACGTGTCTGAAGACATATTTGTGAAGACAAATCGAGATATCTTAAAGGTATGTCTTTGTAAGTGGAGACATTTCTGGGTGAAAACTGTCCCCAGATAATAAATACAATTATTCTGTTAGGTAAAATATTTATATTTAAAGCTTAATCAAGAACTAATTGGAATCTAAGTTTCTTAAAAAAATACAGCGCAAAGCCAATTTCTTTTGGAAAAAATAATTGCTACAAACCATTACAAAGTAGCACAACACAATATGAAATGGGGGAAAAATTTGCTCTAGTGAAGAGTGGGACTATATAAAACTCTAAATACGCTCTATATGTATATTTCAGTTTCTAAATGTATTGTCAATCTAATTATTTGAATTACTGAAGGGATCCTATTATTTATTTATTATTATTTTTTTATCTACTTTTTTTTACTACTTTTTTTTTTCTCCTTTCTTAATTGTGAAGATATATTGTCATGTCATCATATTGTTGTGTGTGTTATTTGTATTATTTGTTATAAAAAAATATATAAAAAAAATAAAGTGGAGACATGTCTATAAGGGGTGTCTATAGACATCTTTAGAAGTCTTAAGATGTCTTGGAAATATCGATGTCCCAAGATGTCTTAAGAACTCACTATTGCTTTGGTTTTCCTCTTTTTATCACTTTTTCTTTTTCATGTCATATTTTACTAATGTGCATATTTACTAACAACACTCTTCACTTTAACACATCTGTGTATCTTCTTTTGGATAACACCCACTTGTGTTATTTTTCAACACAAGATATGTTAATGCAATACATTTTAACACAATATGTGTTATTAACATATCTTGTGCTGAAAAGTAACACAAGTGGGTGTTGTCCAAAAGAAGACACACAGATGTGTTGAAATAACACATCTTTAGAAAGGATGTGTCTAAGAGTGTTAGTAAATATGCACATTAGTAAAATATGACATGAAAAAGAAATACGGGATAAAAAGAGGAAAACCATAGCAATAGCTTGTAAGAGTTAAAGTATACTGCGTTATGATATAGTATACAGTATCGTAATGTTGTAATAATAATAACAAAAAATGCACAATGTAGTCATGACCTATGTAGTCAGCATTTTATTATAAAAAGGTATATAAAAAAACATACATATATATATATATAGCTCTGTACAGAAATGTACATTGTACTGTAGAGCAGTGTTTCTTAATGTGGGGTCCGGGGACCACCAGGGGTCCTTGAGGGGGTTCCAGGGGTCCCCAGGCAAATTGATGAATTGTTAAACTTCACCATTATTTCATTTACAAGAAGTTAATACAACTAGACACTGTAGAAGAATGACTGTTTTGATCATAGTTTCACTGTTATCTCTCTACCTACAATACAGATAGTCGTGGAATTCTGGACAAAATCATATCTAACAATAAAAATATTCTCAGATTTGGGTCCGAGAGACAAAATCTCATCAAATGGAGGTCTCAGGCCCAAATGTGGACTAAATTAGGGGTCCTTGATATGAAAAAGGTTGAGAATCACTGCTGTGTGAGTGGAGAAATCGATTTCTTACATAACATTTGTTGTTGATGTTGTGGAGAATCGTCCTATTCTCAGCAAATTCACAGTAATGGCCATTGGTACCAGTTGATTTAGTCCCTGTTCCAGCATGTTGTTGGGGTTGCCAAAAACATTTGTGGCGGAGGAACACAAGGGTTTCAGTAATGGCTGAGGGTGGGAAGCGAAGCGTTGCTCCCCCTTTGAATTCCTCACAGCCTGTCAGGGGATCTTCTCTGTGCAGTGGCTGGAACACTGTCCCTTCAAACAGAATCTGTGGATTCTCTGAAAACAAAAGACACCCCTATCGAAGCCCTAATAGTCAACAGCACTAAGACTGCCAATAGTTAGCTTGAAATGACACTTGGGTTTCAGTTTACCGCTGCATTATTGTCACGAGGATTTCCAAAACTGCTCCTTCCTCTGGCTCAGGGGCTATATCAATGTCCATCTCCTCCTCTGAAAGAAGCATTTCTTGCTCTGCATCACTATTGTCGTCAAATTCATCAGATTCCCTGTCACTGTGAACTAACGAGAGGCACATAAGCAATATTTTATCCATAGGCCCAGACAGAATCTCTGGGCAATATTAGGAGTCATTCCTATGTTCCCAAGGTCCTATGTTCCCATGGTCCTATGTTCCCAAGGTCCTATGTTCCCAGGGTCCTATGTTCCCCAGCTCTATATAGCACATAATGGGAACCTGAAAAAGATGTTCCCCAGCTCTGTATTCGCTTAATATGGTTAGTTAGGGTTAGGGTTAAACATAGGACCCTGGGAACATAGGACCCTGGGAGAGCACATATGTAGAACTGGGGAACATAGGACCCTGGGAACATAGATACGCTCCCCAATATTACCTATGAATGGATATTGACATAAGTTGGGGATGACAGACTTTCCATTTTCTCCATAACAAATTGACACAATGCATTACCTTATAGGCAAATTTTGATACAGAATACAGCCAATTTGATTAAGTGAGTCAATGCCATTCTACATAACAGTAGTAACCGCTGAGCGGTCATTCCCTAAACTCAAACATATATAAAAAAAAAAAAAACCCTAAGGAGCACCATGACAGGAGAAGCCGGCTGCATTATCTATTCTCTCTACTGAGGGCAAAGGAGCCAGGAAGTTGTATCTGGGGTCCATTTTTTATGACTTTGTGGAGTGCAAGGCTCATCGGATGCCCGATGATGATGGGGGGGGGGGGGGGGGGTGTACAGATAGTTACGTTTAAGGGGTTTCAGTTTCCTTGTAAATACTTGGATATGTATGTCATACAGAAAAGAAATACCTCTTGCTGGAGATGAGAGGCAGAATACTGGACGACTCCTTGTGCCGTCAATGGGTAGATTTGGCCAAAGCAGAGGAAGAATAGTCAGAGGTGTCTGATCGAAATATATAAATAAAGTCACAATTTCGGAGCAAATAGTTGTATAAATGTAAAAGAAAATCCAGTAAATGAGAACATCCATGAAGGACAGTGCTCCAGGTTTATGTATTGAATTTCATACTATAGGCTCATCGGTGGGAGATGGAGATGGGGCCTGCTGTCCTTGCCCATGCCACCGAGAAGGGACTTCATGCAGTACCACAAGTAAAATTATATATTTTTTTTATTTTCTCTTGACTCTGTCCGGGACATAAATCTCTCTGGGTGATAGGGTCGGTCTCAATAAAAGGTCAAATTGCCTTTTTTTCTAGGCTCCCACAGTGAAGTTGGCCAGAAGAGGGCTCTTGAGAAGAGTAAGGCCCTCTTCCTTGAAAGACGTTTTCCCACACTTGAAGACAAGACTCAGTTGCTGGTGGAGGGGGTCCCAATGAAGACAGTGAACAAGTGGTTCATAAACTACAGGTATTTCTACCAAAACAATTGTTTGTTTTGATGTATAATGCCACATGTGAACAGTAAGTGTGTTGGTTCCCCACAAATTACAAGTGTCATCAAAAACGAATCAGTGGCATCTGAGATATTGTGTGTGACTTACAAGAACTCAAAACAAATTGTAGCATTCCCCTGGGCCATGCAGAGCAAATAATAAAAATTCTAACTGAGCAACAAGATGCACCAGTTTCCAAAGTTTTGTCTTATTCAGCCAGTGGGATTTGAGGCAGTGTGTGTGATGCATGCACAGACGATTAAACAGTAGTAGCCCTTTTAGACCAATCACTCTAATTTGTAAAATACTGACAGTGCAATGAGATGCAAAGTCAAACAAGTGCTGTATCACCCCTGGCCAAAGGAAAATTTGTGTAATTTTGAAAATGGTGGAACACAACAATGAGACACATAATTCAATGTTTTGTCAAAGTAAAATCAGTTTTGTTCTGTTCATTCTGTGTAATGGATGGACACATGGACACTGATCCATAGTTACTCCTCCATTTTCATCCTGGGATACAACCATGTAAATCCTGAAAAGGTAGGCACTAAAAATTATTTATATTGAAGTTCCTGCTCCCTTTTCTCAGTAACCCCGTCCCCATTTCTTTTTCAGTTCCAATGCATCAAATTCCCTTTCGTGATAATTTATGCTATATATGTGACATATGTTGTATTTATACTATTTATTGTGCTCTTTTTTTTATTAAATATATTATTAACTTCCCTGAGATTTCACTCGCTGTTTATTCTCATCATGTTTAAAACACTTAAACTTATCTTAACCCTTTGATGCACAAGCTATGCAAACCCCTTCTAATGCACAACATGGGTCAAAAATGACCTGTATTCATTTCCATTATTTCATGCATGGCTGAGTGTTTCTTTGCTATATCTTTTGAAATCAATTTATTTCATCATTTAATATTCCAAGTATTCATTAAATATCTTGTTTTCGATTACCACAAATCATTATTTTCATTTTTCCTTTCTTACTTTATGAACACAAATAGTTTTTGTATTACTACATCAAGTTTACACACATGGGTCAAAAATGACCCATGTATGCAAGTGTGATTTAAAAAAAAAAAAAGACATACTATAATAATTTTGTTAAAATAATTATTTTAGCAGTGATTTGGACCAAACAATAATACATTTAATATTTTAAATATGTTTATTTGTCACTTTGTCACACATAACATACACATATCACTGATAACCGATAACACTGATATTGAACTGTAGTGTATCTGTAGTGTAACTGTAGTGAACTGCAGTGAATGTGACCGAATAAAAGAAAATAAAACTCGCATGGGTACAGCGCAAATTGCCATCTCAGTGCTTACATGCCTCACAAATGTCACAAATGACAACTACATGTTTGTGCTCCTTGCACACAGGCCTGGTGCACTGGGAACACCAGCTGCTGATTTTTCTGTCTTTGGCAGCTGGGCAGATCTTGCACCTCTTCCTCCTCACTTGGCCCTCCTGTCTGATGTCCTCCTGTGGCTGGGTGGTGGCTGCGTTTTGTTTTTTTATCCCACATCTTCCCATTGCCTCTGTAATATGCTTTTTGGAGGTGGGGCGTGCCCTCCATGTGCCTCTTCATATGTGGCATGACAAGCTCTTTGCCCAGCTCCTTGATGAATAGCCGCCAAGCATTGGTCACACCACCCATGTAATCAGGGTGTTGTGCAGTCAAGTTGGTGTAGGCATTGAGGGTGGCAACATCCAGCACATTGAGCCAGAGCACCATGGGCTACCAATGGGAAGTACAAAATCTGGCTCTTAGGTCTCAAGACGTGCACTTTCATGTCTTAAGACAAGAGTGCGTATCTTCAGTTTAAGTCTAAAGATGTCTTTAGACATCTTGACATACAAAATGTCTCCAGACATCTTGACATACAAAATGTCTCCAGACATCTTGTTTTGGGTTATTAAGACATCTTAAGACATCTCAAGGCATGCTGATGACTGGGTATGTCCCTCTTCACGAGAGACAAAAAATGTAAAACAAAATCATGTGTGTGATTCAGCCTGGCAGAGCCTCGTCTGAGTCATTTGTTTTGTATCTATAATGACCAAAGACACCCACAGATAAAATGAATAGGGTCTACTTCACACTGAGCAGTTTTGGTGTAATATACCCCAATATGATCAATATTCAAGAGCTGATGACAAGAGCTCCCACCCCTGAATCTGAATTACTGAATCAGCAGTTGAGTTTACTGGACAGCAAGATGATCAAACACGTGTGGTCAATCCTTAATAACATGGATTACTCTTAAAGTAAGTGAAGTTGCAAAGCATTTACAATTACTTGCAGGTCATAGAAAACAAGTCTAGCCTTCCTGTCCTGATGTAAACAATGAGCAACCTACGAACCTACTAGCTACTGTATGTTAACGTTAGCATTGGCTAACTTATACAGACAACACTAGCTTCCTACCTAGTTAACTTGCCTAACTAAAGATTACACGTTGCATACAAGCATTCAAGTCTCAAACGTAAATCAGAGACTTGCCATAGTCCTGTCGAAGTGTGGTACCTAACCTAGGGTATCATGCTATTCTTCCAATTTCATCTTTTCAGCGAATAGAATGAGTAATAAGGGAAAGTCATTGAAAGCACAGATCCTGTACCGGCCCACGGCGCAGGTGTTTAATTCTGTTAAATGTAGTTCAATTTGATTCAATTCAATTCAATTCAATGTAGCCCTAGGAAAGAAGCTGCTCTTGATTAGTGCCTCACTATGTAACAGTAGCTAGCAGCTGTTACTAGGTGATGATGGACCAAAAAACTAACAAACTGTGTATGTTTCGATGAAAGACATGTTGGTGTTGACTTAAACATACGGTGCTGAAGCTATCGGATATTGCAAGATGAACATGAATACCTTCAATTGACCTTATTTACATGGAGGCCATTTTGAACACTTGGTGGGAAAGTCGACCAAGAAGATTGGCATATAGCCTAGGCTATATAAAAGTAGCATTACTTAAACACATGAGTGAGGACAAAATACAGATACATATAACAGTTTCCAAATTAGCTAGCAATCTTGAGAACAACCACAATGACTTTTTGAATTTGACAGGGAAGTTAGTTAGCTTACTAACTATAGTGAGCTACTAGCTAGCTACCTGGTCTAGACTTTGGTAGCTAGTGATAATGGACTAAATCTATTAAAATGTAAACATATCCCTCTGATTTCTTAAATTCCATTAGTTTCAAATATGTTTTTCAGTGGGGAATCTGTGAAATGATAAATGTTTGCATGATGTATCTTGGTAGGCCTACACAACAAGAGAACAGAGCTGGGCAATAGAGTTTCCCACCCTGAATATTCAAGATGGCCACCATGTGAATAAGGTCAATAGAATTTGTGTAAGTTACCTGGTGTTTAGTGTGCATTAGTCAGAGTTGGACAGTAGTTACAGTTACATTTCCCAGGAGGTATAATCCAGTTTCTTCTATTATTTCCGACCCTGTGAGGGAGCAATGCTCAGATAGCGCGACACGTTTATTGGTTAAAAGTTCCTATTCCACCAATGTCACTTCAATACCACAAGGTAATAACGTTACCAGTCGTTAAAGTTTGCAGGACAGCAGAAGATGTGAATGTCTGTGGCTCAATGTGGCTTTATCAGTGTATGGGACTCAATGGGCCTCATGCAGGAAGCGATATACGAACAAATTTTCTCTTGTTTTCTTCTGCTCTTCTCTTAGGTAAGAGAAAACTTTACGAGTGGTCGAGAACACTCTTACCAAGATAAGAAAAAAACATCTCGTTTTCACAGTCCACAAATTGTTTGTCCAACGCAAGGAAACATAAGTTTTAAATTTGAGGAACATAAAAAAACGCATGAATATCATATAATCAAATTTAGATTATTATATGTTTTAGAGTAATTATAATGATTGGATTATTACATTTGTGAGCTAAAGAAATACTATTGGTCCACTGATCCTAATTAAGACTATAAAAAGCCTTGGATGATAATGCGTGCGTTCAGCTTCGGTGGCATCTCTTCAATTCTTGGCCATGTGCCAGAGTATTTGCACACGACACAACACCTGCCCTTATATGGTGTTTAGGGGGCATTACCTATGCTAATAACAAACAAACGGCCACGCGCCTCCAATTTATGATCAAGCGGGATTCATCATTCAGCACACCTGGGTAAGAGCAGATTTGGATGGTTAAGAACGTTTGGTGCATCTGGAGTTTACTTCTCTTATTTTTTTCTCTTAACAGAAAATTAAGAGAAAATATAAGAGAAATTTAAGAGAATGTTGCTGCATGAGGCCCATTGTGGCATTTAGCCCATAGGCGAGGTGTCATCTCTTAGCCAAAGACGCCCTCAAGAGGCAATCTCACAAAGCAACACCTCACTAAGTGTCCCCGACTGACTGCCTGACCTGAATTTGCCTCGAGATGCCCTCGGCTGCGCCGCAGGAAAAAGACAAGACTCAGTATTGTCTTCTGCTAAGCCCTCTGGAGGAGTGGAGACACAAACATACAGTCATACAATCAGAGATCAAACACAGAGACTCTGTTGCACTATTTAGCTGTACAGGAGAAACACAGATATCCGTATAGAGCAGTGGTTCTCAACGTGGGGTCCGGGGACCACCAGGGGTCCTTGAGGGGGTTCCATGGGTCCCCAGCAAATTGATGAATTGTTAAACTTCAGCATTATTTCATTTACAAGAAGTTAACACAATTCGAGAATGTAGAAGAATGGCTATTTCATAGTTTCACTGTTATCTCTCTACCTACTATACAGATAGTCATGGAATTCTGTACAAAATCATATCTAACAAAAAAACATATTCTCAGATTTAGGTCCAAGAGACAAAATCTCATCAAATGGGGGACCGTGGCCCTATGTGGACTAAATTAGGGATTCTTGATATTGAAAAGGTTGAGAATCACTGGTATAGAGGAGATGATCTGATTAGATTTTGGAACACCTTCCTGTATACATTTATATATGGAAACTACAGAACATATAGGCTGCTCAAGTGCCTCTTGTTTTATATTGCCACTGTCCTAATATTCAACATTTTGAAGTGTGCATGTCTGGAACAGCCACTTTGTCTGCTGAAATGACTAATGAACTTTACATCCTTGAGTAATGAGCCCAACACTATAGTTAGTGTGGTATTTAACAGTAGGCCATTGTAGAGATAGTAGGAGTGGAGTTATACGGTAGAATACCATGTAAGAGTTAAAGATAACAGGGCAAAGAGAGGTGACATCACAGATGAAGATGAAAACTCTTCACTCCCTCCTCTTCATCCTCCTCATTCCCCACTGCTCCTCTGTCTCATTGGTGGTCTGATTGTCCTGTCACAGTTTAAGATTACATTTCCAATCACAGTTACTTCATCATTCTGTTCTTGCCTAACTAAATGTATATGTAGTATTTACGAAATGAGTAAACCTTACATTTGCTGATATAAATCCAGAGGTGGGATGTCACAAAGTAAAAATACTTCACTACTGTACTTAAGTAGGATTTTCAAGTATCTGTACTGTATCTGTACTCTGTACTCGAGTTTTTCTTTCACTGACGACTTTTTACTTTTACTCCCTGCATTTCAAAAGAAAAATCTGTACTTTCTACTCACTACACTTTCAAAACAGACTCGTTACTCTCGGGAAATCATCAGCTGATTTTCAATTTTTTTTTTTTTTTTTTCCACATCAGACAGCTTCCATCCCAGAAGCAGCTGATCAAGAGCCAGATGTGATTGGCTGCTTGTTCAGCAAAGCGACACCAAAAAGGAAGGAAAGGGAGAGACAGAGAAGCAACACAAAGAAGAGAGAATTAATGTTAGTGAATTCAGCTGCTAGAATTAACGTTTGTGATTTGAGCTGCAGTCTCTTTCACATCTGTGATTCAGAGGAACGCTCAACAGAAAACCAGTTTAGAACATTAGAAATGAATTTTGGAGAACGACTTTTACTTTAATACTTTAAGTAAATTTAAGACCATGTACTTTTATACTTTGACTTGAGTAAAGGATTTGAAATGGTACTTCAACTTCTACCAGAGTATTTTTAGATGAGTATTTGCACTTTTACTTGAGTAAGGAATTTGTGTACTTCTACCACCTCTGTATAAATCTCAGGTGAAAAAGAAAAGAAAATAGTTGACAAAAATGCATTGATTTTTTAGTGACCATCAAGTTTGTTGGAATTAGGTGGCACTTTGGAGGAGAGAGATGTTCCTTTATGGCATTTCCTCATCTTCCTCACTGGAGAAACAGCAGCACAGAGCCTTGGAGATCCTCCTGAAAAAACAATGACTTCCGGCTGGATGTCTGCTGTTTCCTTGTGCTGAGAGACATTTGTCTGGGGAACAGCCATTTCCTCAGTGGGGCTGGTGGTTGTGGATGCAACCCTGCAAAGTCCCAAACTCTAATTATCCTGCTGTCAGTATGCTCAGACACTGCTTTAAACTGTTGGGATCCATTTTGGTGAGACATATGGTAAATGTTTGTCTTCCCCACATCCTAACATGAGCCTCGTCTTCTTGCAGTCCGGGGCTCTTCTTCTCTGAGCTCCTGCTGAGATCAAAGCATATTGGAATCTGTTGCCTCTCAACAGTCAGTATAGTGAGATGATACAACACAACACCTAGGCCGACCTGTTGCCACTTTGCCCCCGCATCAGCATGGAGCCTCTTCGTTGCTTTCGGAGAGGCCTGCTGGCTCTCACTGCCAGAGACGCTGTCCACAAGCTGCTCCATGCTGATGAATGGATGCTGCACAACCTGGCTCGCTGTTATCTGCTGGTTGGCATCCAGCTGCAGTATCTTCAGCAAGTCAACAAACTGCTGGCACTCTCTGAGCTCTGCCATCTTGATTGTTGCCTTCAGATGACAGGATAGTAGAAAAAAAACAAGACAAGTCAGGAATATATCAAGTCAATGGAGCTAATGAATGTCTTCCTTGAGATCCATTTGATTTGAAGATATCCTTGTGAAACGTCCTCACATTCAAGTCCTAACAGCTGAATGATGGAAAAAAGAGCACCTACCTGCTCCAGGTCGTCCAGGGAGCTGAAGTGAAACCATCTGGTCTCTGCAGACCGGATCCCAGTCTCACTTTCATACTCTACTGGAGTCTAAAAAGAGACAGACTTCTAGTTAGCTCATGGATCCTGAAGACAGTGAACTACATCGACAGAGAGATAGATGTGGTGGAGTGATGGTACCTTGAGTCTCCACAGGTTCTGGGTGCAGTTGCTCTCTCTGCTGAAGAAGTTTGTGCTTCTGACTCCAGAGTTGAGCAGATGATCTGCTGGCTGACCCTGTGTCTGCACTATGTACCTCATCTGGAAACACAACACAAGCAAGTTAGCATTAAAATTATTTCATTTAATTTCTTGAAAGAGCCCTATCATTTAAAGGATGAGGATTAAAAGACTTGAAGGCAACACTGACCATGTCATATTCTGAGTTCCCTGGGTATTGTGGAGAGCCAAGGGAAAGTTCAGCAGCCCAGAGACTACATGTCTATGGCCTCTGTGTAGGGGACGCCCAACATGATCTCTGGAGACCTGAGAGAAGAGCAACACAACCACTGTTTATCCACATTCACACACTGCCATACATTGACACAGTACAATCACAGTCTTCTTCTGTTGCTCAGTGGCTTGGCCAGCAGGTCCAGGGAAGCTACAATGGTTTCTGACACATTACAAGCTAAACTGAAGGAAATAATTTTGACCTTTAGTGGCTGCTGTAGATGGTCCACCACCATGATATTGTCCAGCTTGAGGTCCGCGTGGATTACTCCAATGCTCTCCAGGTGAAACAAAGCTGTGGCCAACTGAAGACACATGAACACACATTCTTATGAGTTCAACGATGTTCAGAAAATACTCATCTTCAAACCATTTTAAGTTTGGCTAGTATGCAGTAGAAAGTGGCATGAGAACAGCAAAGAAGAAAGTACAACAGACCTGATGTAGGGCCGCAACTCCTTCATGGACAGAGACTGGAGACTTCTGTGCAATGGCTTAGAGAAATACTTTCTATATTAAAGTTACATCCAACAGTTTGAGGAGACAGTTGGGATGTATTTGTGCTACGGCAGAAATAAATCACTTACCAAACATGTCACTTGATGGCAGTGACATTGTCCAACCAAATCTGACTGACTGACCGCCTGACCTGAATTTGCCTCATGATGCCCTCAGCTGCGCCAGGGGAAAAATAGGGTCTGACATCCGCTGCTTTTATAATTCTAAAAGAAAAGTAATAGTTTAGAGCAGTGATTCTCAACCTTTTTCATATCAAGGACCCCTAATTTAGTCCACATTAAGGCCACAGACCCCAATTTAATGAGATTTTGTCTCTTGGACCCAAATCTGAGAATATTTTTATTGTTAGATATGATTTTGTCCAGAATTCCATGACTATCTGTATTGTAGGTAGAGAGATAACAGTGAAACTATGATCAAAATAGCCATACTTCTACATTCTCTAACTGTGTTCACTTCTTGTAAATGAAATAATGCTGAAGTCTAACAATTCATCAATTTGCTGGGGACACCCTGGAACCCCCTCAAGGACCCCTGGTGGTCCCCGGACCCCATGTTGAGAACCACTGATATAAGACACTTAAAATCACTCAAAAACATGTATTTGGTCTCTATGAAAACTGCTTTCTCATATTTCTACATTCTCTAATTGTGTTAACTTCTTGTTAATTAAAAAATGCTGAAGTTGAACAATTCATCAATTTGCTGAGCTTCCTTTGAAGGGTCAAGGCAAACATGGCAACTGAGATATAAAGATGTGTGGACTTGTAAAAATATTAACTTCCAATGTTTGACCACATAGCAAGTGTTGTCAAAATCTCTTACAGTATGCAGCATATTAAATGCGTATTGTTCTTTTGGATATTTCTGCATGTTCTGAGTCTGGTGAAAATTATTGATGATTTACAACCTGAGGTTTCAGTAGAACTGGTGAGAAAGCCCATTTAATCATGGGATTTTAGTGAGGAGCACTGAGTAGGCTTGAAACAGATTATATGATGTTTGGGGTTTTTATGTAGGTTTAAACGGGGTTACAGAAGTACAGTTGGACAGTAAGAAGATCTCAATCCCCAAACAGGACTTAACACATGCCTATGTCAAAGATTGATATACATACAGACCTGATCGGGCATGTTCATGTAAGAGAGGTATAAAGAGAGGCTTATTGCACAATGCGACATGAGAACCTTCAGTTTGAGTTTAACAGAAACCTGGCTGAACGACCTTAGAAAAAAAAGTCCAGATCGTAGCATAACTGAAAACCTTGAATAATGTATTACATACAAAGCAAACTGAACTGAAGAACTGTTGCATTCAACTCTGGGGTGGGGATGGAAAAGGCCGTACATAAAACACAAACAGGCAAATAGTAAACATGTTGTCCTTCACCAGTGATGTAGTTCCACCCTTGGGTCAGTCAGTGATTGCTGAGTGTACTTGAAATATGAGTGAAATTGTGTAAGCATTTTGTTATGGGACAATGAAAGGACAGATTGACCATATATTTCTGTTGCCTACTCTCCTCAGAATTAGGCTTACAAGTTGTCCTGTTTTTACTCAATACAGTACAAAATATAACAACTACAATACGCAATACATACAATCCGTACATTACACAATGTACACTACAATACAATTTATAATACAATATAACATACAACACCAGGAGCGTGAGTGTTATGAATAATATAAATGCTAAATGATAAGTGATATATGGTATTGCACAGTAGGTAAGTGGTAATATGATATAATTAGTCAACACTGACGGCACAGTGGTAGTGCAGTGATGAGTGCAATAACAGTACAACAGTCCAACAACTGTACAATAACTACAGTGTCTTGTGGTTAGAGGTTTGCCCAAAAATTCTCCATTGACTCTCACTTCAACACATCAACCCAGTCTGATGTCTCCAAGTGTGTAGCGTGTGTAGGCTATTATGTTACCTATGATAACTTTAACTGTATTGCTTTACCACTGAGTCCCCATTCATTGTCCCCCACATTGTATGATAACTTTAACTGTATGACCTGCTTTACCACTGAGTCCCCATTCATTGTCAATGCTGCCCCCTAGCGGCACAAAGTCAATGTTACAGTGTGACGAACTAACTAACTAACTAACTAACTGAGACCGATCCATAGTCCCCCCTTTGGTGGGGGACAACAAAAAGGGAAGAGGGACAAACGAGAAGTCGATGGAAACTGACTGGTGATGTAGGTGGTGACATTTCCAACCAGTCACAAGCTATAGCAAGCAAGAAGAGTGTTATCAGAGACAGATCACAACCAGATGGACTGAATAACTTTACTAGCAATTTTTCTGTTAATGATACTTAACAGTGATCCTCAGATAATGAGCTGAGTTGAGTGACATCCTGATTGTGAGCTACACTTTGTGTCCGACTGGGTAAACATTTCTGGCATCCCAGAACCCCTCCCACCCCCATGTTGTATGACTACCCACTTCTGCTACCGCTTCTGCTCTACTTTGGATCCTAATTAGCATCCTTTCTTTCCAGCCAAAGTCACTAGCAGCTGTTTGCGGCTGCTTCAGAGGCTTCCTGTCAAAATCCCTGACAATGAATCCCTAACTCCTTGAGTAACTAACAGAACTCGAGGTGGATGTGGCTCGTAGTAAATTAGTAGCGGATGTGGCTACGAATCCGCGGCACCAAACTTCTACAGAGACCCCCTGGCTCTCGAATCCCACTGTTCATCCTCGGCACAGTGGGCTCTGCAAAGTGAACAGACTGCTGCTGAACGTTGGACCACAATACAATTTTGTGTCTTAGGCTGGGCTGCTGCTGACTAACTCTGGTGGGACTATAAATTACTGGCCTGTGTCTGCTTGCATTTGCCATTCCCTAGCAGTGTTGGGGTCATCACTGAAAAAAAGTACACATTACTCGTCACTTTTCTTGAAGTAATGAATTACTTTATTTATTACTCCCAGAGAAAAGTTATTAGTTACACTACTGGTTACATTACTTTTGCGTTACACCCTGAAATGATTGTTCTAGACTTACTTGCATTTCATTGGGCCAATAAATATTGTGGACTTAAAAAGTAGTCTAAATCCGTGGTTCTCAACGTGGGGTCCGGGGACCACCAGGGGTCCTTGAGGGAGTTCCAGGGGGTCCCCAGCAAATTGATGAATTGTTAAACTTCACCATTATTTCATTTACAAGAAGTTAACACAATTAGAGAATGTAGAAGAATGACTGTTTTGATCATAGTTTCACTGTTATCTCTCTACCTACTATACAGATAGTCATGGAATTCTGGACAAAATCATATCTAACAAAAAACATATTCTCAGATTTAGGTCCAAGAGACAAAATCTCATCAAATGGGGGTCCGTGGCCCTAATGTGGACTAAATTAGGGTCCTTGATATGGAAAAGGTTGAGAATCACTGGTCTAAATAATGACAGAAAATCTTTCTTTAAATGTTTTCAATAAAGATAGAGCCTACAGTAATAAATTCTGACTTTCCAAGTCAGAATTTACCACTTTGTTGGCTCACTCATGTGCGCTGTATTCATAATTCCGATATTTCCAACATGACTTGAAGGTAGGGTAAGACAAGGGGACTCTTTCAACAGTATTACGCCTTTAAAGAAGTTACAAGGCTAAAGAATGTAATGATAGAGCAATAATGTGATTATTGAAACTGGAACAGTAAAGCCTTACTTTACTCTGATACAGACAAACATGGAGAAGCAGTTTTTATGCAACTCTTAGCTCTTTTGTTTGCCGCTGCCTTTTATTAAATCAAATAATTATTAAATTCTTACACTGCACTGTAACTTTTATTCTTGTATTTTATACCTGTCTTATTCTATTTTAGCCTATTTTTGTTTTCTATTCTCTTAGCTCTTTAATGAACTTTATTTTTATTGGTATTATTTAGTGGGTTTTATTTTACAAAATTATTCATCAATTGGCGTCACGAACAGGATCCCAGCAGGAGCTGAGAGGAACTCTGGTGAGTAGTTTCTCCGCTCTGATGGGATCCACAAACCTGTATTGAGAATTGAAGGATTGCTTTAAGTTTATAATTGTAATTGCTTAGCTGATCTGTGTATTGTTCTAAAGGAACATTTGACAAGTCCTATAAGGGCTGTGGGGTAAGAACCTATGCTCCTTCTAAGAATCCTTCATGATCTCATCTAAATTGATTTCCTTTTGAAAGGAAGAATTGAGGGAGTTCATTCTCTGAAAAGTTATAGAGCTATACATATTTTTGTCAGGTGAGGCCGACAAAAGGTCTTTTAAGTTGTGATTATCTTTGAAGAGGTAATCGTATACTGGTTGACAGTGTCACAGTGTGAGAGTGACTACTCAATACCAAGAAGTAACGCCGCTTGATTCTGTGTTTCCTTTAGAGGGGGGTAAAAATATCTTTCTATTTTACTTGATTCGATTCTTTTAACGCAATGCATTTTGCTTGCTCTTTTATATGAATTTTATCTTTTTCACTTTTGTCTCGATGCTTTTAATGTTTTATGTAAAGCACTTTGAATTGCCTTGTTGCTGAAATGTGCTATATAAATAAACTTGCCTTGCCTTGCCTTGCCTTACAAGAAAAAAGTAATGTGATTACAGTAACTCATTACTTTGTAACGCATTACCCCCAACACCGCTCCCTCACTAACTTAACTGGCCTACTCAGTAATAAATCTTCATGACTTGTTAACCTTCACAAAGGCAGCCAATTTAATCTTCTGCTAAAATGCATTGTGCTTGAGCTCTGCCTGAAGTCTGTCAAAGACTAACTTTCATTGCTGTTTCTGAACACAGAACATGTGGGCTCTTCACCTAGCCGCTGGTCGAGATTTTGGGGGCGATGGCAGCACATCATCGGTTGCTGCAATAATGAATCAAATCCTAAACTAATTGCACAAGTTCTCCCTGTTGCCTAGACTTTTTTTTGGTTCCCTTCTCTCCTTTTTTCAGACGTCAAGCCTTTCTACTTCCTAGTCATAGATAATAATCTGCATTTTATCCAGTTTATTCTCAACTGTTCTTTTTAGTCTGTCTAGTGCTATTTTCAAAACAGTGTTAATTCCCACTCCCTCCTCTCAGTAGCCTAAAGCCATTTCACTTGAAGTTTCTGCCCACAGATCTTGTCCTTCCTCAGCTGACCACTCTGCCCTCTAGACCCTGTGTTTCACTGCTAGTGTCTTTGTCCTCAGTGACAGCGATACTGATATCATGCAAGCTGTGGTTTGCCGCTAGTCGCTGGACTTCACCCAACTGACCCGACTGGCTTCCCCAGAAGTATTGATCAATGTCGGCTCCTTGCACCACCTCTATCAAGCACGTCCTCTTACCTCGGTGTATTTTAGAGCCAGAGAAGTGTGGCAACCAGAGGCAAGGTCAAGCTTTGGTCTGGAGGTGGAGAGAGGTTAGGGCATGCCTGGATTACAAACAGGGCATGATGGGGTGTTTAATTTTAAATTTGAACTCCATCTCAGACAACCTCAAGAGAGTCATTTTAAGAACTGTTTACCTAACCTGTCTGAACTGGGTGGGTGACATTGCAGATGCACATTGTACAGGGATTGAATGGTGATGGCTGGTAGTGCAGGCGGGGCCTAGACATATGCGTAGGAAGTGGGGAAGATTCATGTGAATGCACAAGGTCTGGGTCTAGTGATTGTTTGCACTAAATAATGTAAATGTTTAAATATAGGTGTTTTCCACTCATAGTGCCATCGTTTGGCTTCAGAAGACTTGGATTATGCTGCACGAGCGGTATGGAGTCTTTTTATGGTAATTTTTTTGCTCTTTTTGGAACTCTGAACAACTGGTCACCAATGACTGCAGTTGTTTTGGAGAAGGCTGCAACGGAGTCGTGTGTTAGGTGGACAAAGAAACTTCAACTGTGTTTCAACTGGCATGGGGGTGAGTAGATAATGACAGAATTTTCATTTTTGGGTGAACTATCCCTTTACGTAGCTTTTACGTCTGCTTGAGTGAGGTATTTGGTTAAATTTTGCATCGCATCCATTACAGAGTACAAATTTATTTGACTCTCCATTAGCATTGCATCAGAAACTGGCCAATCTTACCCTGCATCTGCATCAAGCTTCTTCAAACATGTGGAGGAGAACTCAAGTTAACTAACTGTAACATTAAATGCTCAAATTTATCTACGATAGTGGCTTAGTCATCCATCCAGCTACAGGCTATTATTTGTGTTTACCTGGTTGTTGTGTAGCTACTTTGCTAGCATTGCAAGCTAGTTTGCTCGCTAATCGCAAAAGAAACATCAGTATCAAGGTTATTATAGTTTTGCATTTTTCATTAGTTTTTATTTTTATTTCGTTTTGACTTTTTGTTTTCAATTTCAGTTTAGTTTTAATTAGTTTTTAAAGCGGGTTTGCTAGTTTAGTTCACTTTTTTTTTTAAATGCTTAGTTTTAGTTTAGTTTTTATTAGTTTTAGTGTTAGTTTTAGTCTTTTTTGTAATATGGGGTATTTGTCAGGGGAGAGATTCAAAAATTCAAAATACTAGGCTTATGTATGAAATAAATTGACCAAGACGAAAACTAAAGACATTTTCTCGATATTTTCAGTTTCAGTTAACAAAAATGTTTTTTCACACCTAGTTTTTGTTATTTCGTTAATAACAATAATAACCTTGATCAGTATATTATTATTGAATAATGGAGATGGCCATTTACATTTTTTTTTTATCACAGATCATTAGTTGCTATAATCATATCACACAAATTGTGTTAATTCATGTTTTACTTTGTTTATACACATTATTTTTTGACTAGTATTTTTTCTTAGTTTCAACTCTGTTGTTTCATCCTTTTGCATTGCATGAGTACATTTAAATGAGCAACTTTTTACTTGAACTTCAACTTTAGTAGGATATTTCAGTGCCCCTATCCATCCCCAGTAACAAGGCCAGGGTGATGACAGTGCTTGAAATAAAAGCTTTGTTAATAAAAGGTGCTGAGATCAAACTCTCACCTGTCATCCATGTAGCTGAGTATAAAAGCCCTAAGATATGTTACAAATAGAAGATGCTCCTCTTCCCATAGTATTGCCTTTTTATTTTGGATGGTACTGTCACAAGCATATTCCCAATCCTCACCCACCCATTGCTACAGGCAGAAATAGAGCTGGTTAATTCTGAGCTTTTTCAGCACTGATCTTATCACAACAATACTCCCGAGTGCAGAGAAATATTAAATAAATAATAATAAATAATAATAAATGCATTATCATCAGGGAAATTCATCATCATTGCTTGTCTCGCAGCCAATTCCTATCAGCATTTTGTCATTCGCCATCACTCGTGTTTGGCAGAGCAACATGAGCCCCTTCTCCACTGAGGGCCAAACCTGGTGCTTGAACTTAGTTCCAGAGTTCCTGACCCCTTTCCACTGGGTTGGCCTAGGCCAAAACAGGGCTAGTCCAGGAACTCAAGTCCCACTACTTGGCCCTTCCAGATCCTCAGGGCCAAAGCTGTTAGCCCTGATGCTTATACATCATCACATTCTATATTTTTTCAAATGGGGGGCGTTGCTTAGTAACGTCTGTAACTGAGTGCAGCCATTCCTACGTTAATGAGCATGACCTGTTAGAAACTAGGTATGTTATTTCTTAAATGTGCATTACTTTCAGCTGCTATCTTAGAAAAAAAATATGTGTTGCTACATCAAGAAAAATAAGACTATTAAGAGTTGGAAACAACTTTTTAGCCTGATACCGTATATTAAAACCAACATTGGCCTTATTTAGCTGTCTAGAAAATACCACAATTACTATCACTCACTTTCCAAGTGTGACACACACAGCAGTAAAGGACTAAAGGGAAAAAAAGCCTTTGCTTATGCAGGCAAGTCAGTTTTTTGTACTTTAACACCTTCAGTAGGCGTTTAAATCACTGCTCAGCGATGACACTTTGTTTTTTTCATGTGAACGATGTTAGCCTCATCCTGCAACCTCCTTCTTTATTAAAACTTCCCACAAAGTAATTAAAACTAATGTTAACAATTATACAGTACATTTAATTAACAGCAGCGTTGTCTGCCATGTTTGATGACAAGCAGTTGTGTAAGTTAGTTGTCATGGTTACGCAGGGACGCAGGTTGCTCAGTGGAAACACTTTAACAAGTTTAGCCCAGTGCTTAAGTTCAAGGCTAGAGTTCAAAGTTCTTGGGCTTTTGGCCTTCAGTGGAAAGGGGGCTATGGAGTACTCATAATGCATGAAAGCATGCCAGAGTCAAGCCAAACACTGCCAGTGAGAGTCTTTCATCAGGAAGGGATAGAGACGTGGTTGAAGTTGTCATTTAGCTACGCAAACAGAATGTCCTGTAATGCAACTAATACATGCAGGAGGGGGGGCTTTCAATTTGTTTGCCTTCCTGTTACAGTATATCTTTCCCCAGGCCTTCTGTAGTTCCACATCACTGCACACTCTCAGCATTAATGTGATTGATGAGATGGTATATATACTGTATTTAATAAGATATTGAAGCAAGTAGTTTGCTATATAAAACGTGAGGCTGGAATGACTTCATTCACACAGAGAGAAATGTTGAAAAGGTATAATTTGGTATAAGTATCAAAAATTTCCAAATGCAAAATTTTGACACATAATAACACATGATTTATCTGATTTAACTCGACTTTAGACAGCAATCGCAAAACAGGGCAATTAAAATGGACTTACAGTTTGCTCTGAGGGCAAATCAAAGAACATGGGAATCATTGAGAAGGAACATGAAGTTTCTGTAGACTTTTCTGCAGGGATAAAGCAAGAATATATCAACAGAGGATATTAAAGACTGAGGAGGAAGCAAGGTTACTCCATCAAATGAAAGTAGGAGGTTTTATGATTGAATTTTGAAGTGTATTGATAGGCCCTGAAGGAACAGTGAATGTCAGAGAGTTTTGCTTCTGGGTTGGTAAATACGAAAAGTGGATGTTCCTTTTATACAGTAGTCCCCCCAGACACCTAAATGCTTTGGTTCTGCCCCGCACAAGCGTCAGTGTTTCCGCCATATTGATTCAGCAGATTTTTGCCGCTGCTCCTGTGGGATTTCACGATTTCACGAAGCGTCAATCACACAAGCAGAGCGTGATCACGGGCAATTCTGCTCGGCGCGTAAACCGAGGCTGTGCGCCGTCCGTGGGCGGTGAAGATAAACGCATCCCATTATGGACGCATGCACTGAAGCACCTGGACACCACGCCACTTGATTGTTTGGTGGGGAAAAAAAAAGAAGCAAATCTCTTTCTGAGTGGAGGGGGTCAAGAGAGTCTGCAGAGAGTCAGTTTAAGATGCAGGGAAAGCGAGGGGAGCGTATCTATGTTCCCAGGGTCCTATGTTCCCAGGGTCCTATGTTCCCAGGGTCCTATGTTCCCAGGGTCCTATTTTCCCAGGGTCCTATGTTCCCAGGATCCTATGTTCCCAATGTACTATGTTCCCAAGGTCCTATGTTCCCAGGGTCCTTTGTTCCCAAGGTACTATGTTCCCAAGGTCCTATGTTCCCAGTGTCCTATGTTCCCAGGATCCTATGTTACCAGGGTCCTATGTTCCCAGGGTCCTATGTTCCCAAGGTACTATGTTCCCAGGGTCCTATGTTCCCGGGGTCCTATGTTCCCAAGGTCCTATGTTCCCAAGGTCCTATGTTCCCAAGGTCCTATGTTCCCAGGGTCCTATGTTCCCAGGGTCCTATGTTACCGGGGTCCTATGTTCCCAGGGTCCTATGTTCCCGGGGTCCTATGTTCCCGGGGTCCTATGTTCCCAAGGTCCTATGTTCCCAAGGTACTATGTTCCCAAGGTCCTATGTTCCCAGGGTCCTATGTTACCGGGGTCCTATGTTCCCAGGGTCCTATGTTACCGGGGTCCTATGTTCCCAGGGTCCTATGTTCCCAGGGTCCTATGTTCCCGGGGTCCTATGTTCCCGGGGTCCTATGTTCCCAAGGTACTATGTTCCCAAGGTCCTATGTTCCGAGGGTCCTAAGTTCCCAAGGTCCTATATTCCCAGGGTCCTATGTTCCCCAGTTCAATATTCTGTTAATACACATTAACCCTCCTATTGTGTTATATAAACACAACAAAACCAATGGTTATCATTTTATTTGATTTTGAAGGTCACTAACCCTAACCCTAACCCTAACGCTAAGTTCTCCTCTCCCCTTACTGACATATAAATATCCAAAGATAAACTCAACCTTACATATAAATCTAAACACAACCTACTATCTTGGGTGGAATGGAGAACAACGGGGCCAGTCCCGGCACACAAGTTGAATGCCCAGTCCAGGGGATTCTTCCCGTTAAGTTCTCCTTACCCTATATTGGGGTAATACTACTTTCTACTCTAAAGTCATAAGGAGCAGAATTGCAGTCAAATTACGGTGGATGGCCTGTGCCCTAACCTGGATAGCTCTGATAAAAAGCCCTTCTGTTCTTTGAAATAGTTGTGGTCAGGGCCCTGGGTAAAAATCTACAAACAACCAACCTAACCCTACTAACCCTAACCCTAACCATAACCCTAACTCTAGAACTGGGGAACATAGGACCCTGGGAACATAGGACCCTTTGTCATGTTCCCATTATGTGCCATATAAATCTAGGGAACATAGGACCCTGGGAACATAGGACCCTTTGTCATGTTCCCATTATGTGCCATATAAATCTGGGGAACATAGGACCCTGGGAACATAGGAATGACTCCAAAGCGGGAGCAAAAGGTAGTTTGTGGCTAGTCTTCACAGTTTACATAAACATTCATTAAGTATCCACTAAGGCAGTGGTTCTCAAACCATGGGCCGCGAACCAGCACCGGGCCGTGCAGCAGTGGCTGTTCCAAAAGTAGCTATATTATATTATTGACAAATATGTAGGCCTACCCATGAGACCGCGGGAGTTACAGTCAACAAAATGTCCCATGCGAAAACATTACGGGGGCACACTTGAGCCAAACTTTGGGTTGGTTTCAGGAATATTTTCCATCTCAATCTGATCCAAACAATGGATGCGAGACAGGCTTTTCTGCTCTGACTGCAACTAGACAAATACAGAAACCGACTGGCTACTGAAAACACAATGTGTTTTCCCTCTCCTTCCCCTCCGGTAATTAGCCTCACTCTCCCGGGATGGAAAAAACTAATTCCCAGAGATTTTTTGACGACTGAAATTATAAGAATAAATAATTAAAAAGTGCAACTGGCAGTGTGATTAACAGGACATGCATGTTGCGCATTTGGCATTGCGTAATGGTGAGAGCGACACATAGTTTTTGGCATTCGGCATTGAGTAATGGTGAAAGCATATGGCAATTTGGCAACAAAATACAAGTCAGGAAGGAAGTAAAGTGCAAATTTTCATAGTAGATGATCCTTTTTTTCCAGTTTTGCATGGTAACGTGTGTGTGTGTGAGAAATAGGGAGAGAGAGAGAGAGAGGACAGAGACAGATTATTCTAACCTTGACAGCACAGAATGGCTTTATGGCACTGATAAATATAAAGTTTCTTGAAAGTTAATGTTAATACGGAATTTTGACGTTAATGTTAACATATATAATAAAGTTTTGTATTCAGAAAATAATATATTAAGACTTATAAGTGGGCCCCAGAGGCTGAGGGTCATGTACTACTGGGCCCTGGCTCAAAAACATTTGAGAATAGCAATAAATGTGTGCTAAAATTAGTTGCCATCAACTGTCATTTTATTTCTTTTAGTTGCAAACTTGCCAGTGAGGCTTGACATTTACTTAACCTTTATCCAATTAAGAACAAATTATTCTTTGCAATATGACTTTCATGTTAGGCTACATGTTTCTGTTTCAAAAGTAAAGGTCTTGGATAGCAATAATTAATTATGTCATCAACTGTCATTTTATTCCTTTAATTGCGCCAGTGCCACAAATACCATGAAATGATTTAGCCAACAGTTGTCAGTAGTTTTGTGTTAAGAATGGCAGTACTGTATATACTTAGTTATACTTAGCTATAGTTAAGAATAACTTACACATGCAGCATAGATGCATGATGGGTGCTACAATGGTTGTGACTGTACATAGCAGAGAAATGTGACTAACCTATAGCACTGTTTTCTCAAATGAAAAGTTAAAATTAATAATTATATAATAATGATAATATTGTTATTATTATATAGTGTATAGGTATTTACATGATACTCAAAGACACATTACAAAAGTTGTAAAACAAATATATGAAAATATATACATTTGGGAAGCCTTATGGTAGGCTCCAGCAGGTGCCTGAACAAAACCTCGTAATCTGAAATTCAGCTACAGAAAATTAATAATAGTAATTCAATACAATACAATACTAATAACCACTGATCGCCTCAACCATTACTTCACGAAGCACTGAGACTCACTTTCTGGCCCATGCTCTGTTTTGGAGCAAAACCCATTTTTGTTCCAAACTTTCAGCCGAAACGTTAACATGCATATGTGGTTGCAGAGTCATATTCTCTATTCTCACTTTGTCACATCTTGGATTTTGGTGATTGAATGCCCCTTCTGTGCGCCACACGGTGGTGTCATGTTTAGGTTTTTCACTTTTGGCCTTTCTCCCCCCTACTGCATAATTTTGAATGATGCCAAGAAGTGGGAGTGAGTCTCTACAGTGATACGCCCCATTACATCCTGGCGCCCCTAGCTCCTTGTCCTGCTGTCATCCTGCATCCTGAACTGTGTGTAGTGGATATTGGACCTTGCTTCAAGAAGGAAAGCTTCCAGTTCTTTGAGGGATGAAGGAGGTGGAAATATACTTCGATGATGTTTAGATCTGCTGATTTGACCTCATCCTGCTGTTGGTGTATGGAGACATTATCATCTTGGAATATGGGAACATCATGAGGGAGCAGTGTTTGCACACTAGGGTGCTCCTGGTCCTATAAAATTGACTCATATTCCTTGGCCGTTGTAACCATGCAGATCAACCATCAGACCTAACGACTCTCAGTACCATACCAGTACAGATCTTCATCTTTACCAGTTCGTCAGCAGACATTTTGGGTTGAGGACTTCCAAACGTCAGCCTGTCTGGTTGGAGGAAAAGGGCTGAAAGACTCATCAGACCAGAAATGTTCATCATGATCATAGAACTAGAGTTCCAATGCCTAACTATCTGTCACGGGGTCAGACCAGTCATCCTCTGATTCTTATTGATCTCCTTTTCCTTCCCTGTCTGTCACGTAGTGTGTATGTTTATGCTGGTCTGTGAGTGCTTGTCTATGTGGTGTGTATCTAGATCATCTCCGCCCACCTATCAAGAAGCCACGCCTCACCCTCGGCTACCAGCTGTTCTTGATGATTCATTACAGCTCAGGGGTATATATACCTGACTTTGAGCTTAGTTCCCTGCTACATTGTCTGGTGTGATTTGTTGACTAGCTGTCTCACTAATTTGACTGTTTTTGTTAGTTTGGTTTTTCTGATGTATGCCTGCCTTGATTTTTTGGATTTGGATTTTGTGTCGTCTTGTTGGATTGGATATCTGTACCATTTCTCTCTACTCCAAGTAAATCCAACAACATGAACTTCTGCCTCCGAGTGTCTGCATTTGGGTCTCAGTCTGGTCAGCCCGTTACACTATCGTTATGACTCTTGGGTTTGGGGTTCTTACACCAGGTTATGACTCTTGGGTTTGTGCTTCCTACACCAGGTTATGACTCTTGGATTTGTGCTCCTTACACCAGGTTATGACTCTTGAGTTTATTCTCCTTACACCAGGTTATGACTCTTGGGTTTGTGCTCCTTACACCAGGTTATGACTCTTGGGTTTGTGCTCCTTATACCAGGTTATGACTCTTGGGTTTATGCTCCTTACACCAGGTTATGACTCTTTGTGTTTTTCCCTTGGATACCAGCGGTTAATAGCAGCTCTGTGTAGTTCAAGTACAGTTATTGTTGAAACTGTGTCACAGAGGTGTTAATTCATTGTGTTGTCATGATTTTCCAGACTGTTCTCCTTGCCACATTAAATAATTTAGCAGTTTTTCTGCCCGATGCTCCTGCAATTTAGGCACTATTTGGTCTCTTTCCACCCCTGTTAGTCTCATTTCGCTTTGAAAACTCACCTATAAAAGCAGTGATTGTCAGAACCTTTTTAAAGCTGGCACACTGCTAATTGGCATTAAACTTAATGACTCACTCGTGTAGCTGCCTTTGTAACTGTGATTTAGTTACTTCAAAGTTTAAGTCCTTTTTCATGTGGTGTGAGAAGTTATTTTGCCTACACTATGTATTTCATAATAGGCAGGCAATCTATCTATTTAACAAGAAAAATACTTTCGCAAAGTCTCAATTCTCAAGCCCACTGTACTAATCCCTTAATCCTTTTACTTCCTGTAGAACAATGCGTACGGAAGCCAAAATGTGCCTACAAAAGAGAGCAAATTGACAAAAACAATGATGCTGCTGCAAAACTTTCATTCAAGGCTAATCGCGTCACCACTGGGGCTCTGAATGGGTGGTAAATTAGCCAATTCAGCTGTGTGGAAATTGTTAGGAGACAGTCTGAGAGGCGGTGGGTGTTAAATGGTGTACCAGGTGTTTAATCCACGCCGCCTCTGTAGAATTGAAACGTGCATGTGTTTCTTTGTTTCACTCTGATCCGTAGCAGAGGGAGATCTTAGCGCATCCATGTGGTCTTCAGACATGGGTCATATAGCCTGCTCTTTTTTTTGTGTTTGCAGATACATGTATTTGATTGTTTTATGTTTTAAGATGTGTATAAATTTTAAATAGTTGTTGCAATGATTGTTATACTCAATGCTTTTTAATCCTTCGATACACGATATTCCATTACACGAAAATATGAACTCACTACTTTGACTACTCCTGACTCCTACTCCTTATCCGTATTCACCATTCGTCCTGTTGTGGAATTCTTCTGGGATGGCCGGCTCTCACCACAGTCATTTCATTTTATTTACTGAGTGAGCGAATAAAAGACTGAACATTGAGAACTCTTAACAGCAGTGTTTGGGCTTTCAGAGGGGTTGATTACGGGAACAGATTCTCAGACAGACAGGAGTCAAAACATTGGTCAGATTAAAATAAATGATGCCACTTTATAAAAACAAAACTCCAAACGCAGCTTAAAGGAATAGTTCAGCCAAAAATGACAATTCTGTCATCATCTACTAACCCTCATGCCAAATGAAACACAGGTGAAATTTGTTAGTCCATATAACACACAGGGAGGCTGCCAGCACAGCTTGGTAGCAGCCTTCTCCAAAACAACTGAAGTCAATGGGGACCTGTTCTGTAGAGTTCCAAAACAAAAACAGCCAAACAATCACACTGTGAATAGAAAGACCTATACACCATTATTTGTTGCAAATCAATCAGCTGTAGTTCAGATTTGCACTAAATGATGGTGTAACTATACTGTAGGTCTTTTTGGAACTCTGAAGAACTGGTCCCCACTGACTTCAGTTGTTTTGGAGAAGGCTGCTATGGAGTTGTGCTGACAACCTCCCTGTGTGTTATATGGACAAACTTCACCTGTGTTTCAACTGGCATGAGGGTGAGTACATGCAAAATAGAAAAATAGGATCAGCTACTATGAAAATTTGCACTTAACTTCGTTCCTGACATGCCAAATTACCATATGCTTTCACCATTACGCAGTGCCAAATGCCAAAAACTACGTGTCCCTCTCACCATTACACAGTGCCAAATGCGCAACGTACATGTCCTGTTAACCATCATCACACATTGCCAATTGCTAAATACGCAACCTACAACAAAGAAAAACAACACAGTAAATATGTAAAAAGCATAGCCCAGCAAAAAGTCATGAAAATATACTGCAAAGGCATCTTACCTTCCCCCGACGCGCGCACACACACACATCGCCATCGCGCACAAGCAGATCCGTTTCCTCAGCAGAAAACCGTTCGTTTCTCCAACTTGCCGAATCCGCCATTTAAATAGCAATGCACCAAGGAGCAAGCGCACCTGGCTCTTAAAGGGAATGGGAGATGACACTCTGATTGGCTGAGTTCGTGTTACGCCCAAAACACACCTATGATTAATTAAGGGACTTAGTACAACCCCTTTGCGCCTTGCGCCATACTTTGCGCCCACATTGTGCATCGTTTAACTAGCAATTTGGATTTGGACGCGCCCTAAATGCACTTGCGCCATGCGCTTTAGACCATGCGCCATGGATCGTTTAAATAGGGCCCTAAATGTCATTCAATAATATACAAAAAGTCAAAAAAATTCTCTGTTCTTGACTGACAAAGGTAGTCCTTATTTGTTTTTTTCCTATAGTAGCAGCAGCGCCGACTTTTCAGGACTACATTCAGTCAGAAAGTTATTTATAATTAATAACACTGTCCTTGTTTGACCCATCGATGTAACCCTTAACACTGATTCACAATTGTCCTTGTTTGACCTATCAACGTAACCCTTAACACTGATTCACAATCACAACTCTCTGATTTGAAATATAATTTCAACTTCATTACACAGTATGATTTCACTCTGTATCATTGTTTTCGCTCTATTATCTAATTCATGAGGGCTTAGCATTTAACAGCACAGTATATCTTCCTCACTCAAGAGAAAAAACATATTATAGTGGCTGAAGCTGGAGTAGCCAAAATGTGGGGTGTAGTAGCCGAGATGTCCGGCCTTAATGCTAGGTGTGTTCAATCATCATGAGGTCATGACTCCACCTGCCCTGTAGGTGGAGCTAGTGCACTAGTAACAACTTTGGTAGTGGATTTGAAGTATTTTGGGAGAAAAACAAACTTTTCCAGTTCTAATAGTTTAGAATAATATTATATTCTGATATGTTCTTTTCCAGCTCCACCCTGCCTCACATTCATAGTTACATGCATCCACACTGGGAGCTGCCCAGTACATCCATCTTCTACTGGTAGATAATGGTATAAGACAGTGATTCTCAACCTTTTTCATATCAAGGACCCTTAATTTAATACACATTAGGGCCATGGACCCCTATTAGATGAGATTTTGTCTCTCGAACCCAAATCTGAGAATATTTTTATTGTTACATATGATTTCGTCCAGAATTCCATGACTATCTGTACTGTAGTTAGAGAGATAGTGAAACTATGATCAAAACAGTCATTATTCTACATTCTCTAACTGTGTTATCTTCTTGTAAATGAAATAACGCTGAAGTCTAACAATTCATCAATTTGCTCGGGACCCCCTGGAACCCCCTCAAGGACCCCTGGTGGTCCCCGGACCCCACGTTGAGAACCACTGGTATAAGACACTTAAAATCACTCAAAAACATGTATTTGGTCTCTATGAAAACTGCTGTCTCATATTTCAGATGAAAGTAATTTGGTCAAGTATACTTCCAAATACAGCATTTTCAAACACAGCTATTTGAATCCAGTACCTGCTGGTCTTGGAATGTGAAGTGCAGCTCCCCTGGTGTAATACTGATTATGTTGAGAACAAAACAAGCGTTAGGTTATATTTGGGTTAACATCTTTTCATTGCACTTTTCATAACACCTCGTTTGTTCATACAGAATAACTAAAGTCTGCTATTGTGATAGCAGTAGGGCAACATTTCAACTAAGATTCTTTTTTTGTGGAGATGGACTCTGGTATACACAGACTGCAGAACAAAATGGTCTGCTGGGACACAATGGCGCGCGTGCAATGTACTGTGTGTGTGTGTGTGTGTGTGTGTTCTGAATGCGATACTTAATCGATCTGGTAGGGAAAGTTCTGTTTTCACTTCTACTTTCAGGGTCGGCTACAGAGCAGCAGCCCTGGAGCTGGGAGGGAGTCAGTGTCTCGCTCCAGACACTTCAGCAGGGTGCGGGGGGGAGGGTTTGTACGCCACCCCTGCTGCCCCTTGTGTGTATTTGTGTATGCGTGAGTGTTAAGGCTTGAGTTTAGCTGTCCCCAAGGTCGGTCAGTGCTGGAGGCTCAGAGGCGTTGCCATGTAACCGCAACATCCCGGGTTCAGATCCAGCCAAGGACCCGTGTCTCTTGTCCTCCTCCTGTCTCTCTTCACTGTGAGCTCTCTCTCTCTCATAAAGCCCAAGTGCCATAAACAAAATCTGTAAAAACACAGCTCTCCCAAGGTAATCATTCCACAGTAGGAGCCTTGACCATTGACCATCTATCAATCAACACTTTTTACTATTATTATCAATTGGGTTTTATTCTCCATCTTATTTTACATTAATTATGGCATTCTATCCCTGTTTTTATGCTCATTCTATGTCTATTTTCATGTGAAGATGCATTCTATGTATTATATTCTCATCTTTATCTTATTTTTACTATTATCAAGTTTTATGTGAAGCACTTGGTGCATGTAATTTCTTTGTCGTAAAGCACTTTGAGCTGCGTTTCTTGTATGAAAGGTGCTATACAAATACATTTTATTATTATTATATTATTATATCATTATTAACACAGTTTGTTGCATTCACTCAGACGTTTTAAATGTTCATTATGGCAGTGGTTCTCAAAGTGGGGTCCGGGGAACCCCAGGGGTCCTTGAGGGGGTTCCAGGGGGTCCCCAGCAAAAAGGGGAATAATTTATTTTCACTATGATTCCATCCATAAGTAACACAATGACAGAATGTATGACTATTTTGATCATGGGTTTCATACACTGTCTGTATTAAAACATCTAAAAGCAAAAATCTTATCAGGGGGGACCCTGGGACAAAATCTTATCAGATGGGGGGCCCATGGTCTACTTTGTGTCAGTTTAGGGGTCCTTGACGTGAAAAAGTTTGAGAACCACTGCATTATAGTACGCTTTGTAAATATTAACCTTCTATAACACAAGACTGGAAGATTAAACGGAGCATAAGGAGCTGTACGTGCTACTATGCACTTTGAAAACATTGCCTAATATAGTATTGTATTACAACTGCACATTGGCATGTGGAATCAATACCCCATTATAAAGAATATCGATAGAACAAGGCAACCATTGGTGATGTGCTACGGTGAATAATTCCAGTATTCATTTAGCGGACAAATGGTTTTGCACAGCTATCACCACTTGAAATGTGAGGAAATTGACTCGAGCAACAACAAAAACAATTGAGTTAAGCAGAAACGGATTTTCCTCTTTGTACAAGAAGAAAGGTTGTTCCTCCTCTTCTGAATTTATTAGTGTGATAAAACAATCTCAGCTGGATGAGCCCATCAATCTGACACATTATTGCCTTTGAGGGAGGAAAACAATTGTCGAATCATTATCTGTATCGCTGTGATAATACCACGACGAGAAATTATCCAGCATGAGTACCACTGTCACAACCCGCCATAAATCCCAGTCCGCATGGCTGGCAGAGGGCGGCCACAAAGAGAAGCATGGCTCCCTCCTGACACATCAAGCATATGGTGAAGAATTCAATTAGGAATAAGGAGTTCCTTAACACGTGTAAACGTAAAACTGGCGCACATCCACTTTATTCTCCTCTAAGGGTGGCAGGTGTGTGGTTATGATTGCATCAGCTTTAATTATGGATTTAATTAGAGAAAGAGATTGAGTTTGCGAGCCGGCACGAGGACAAAAGAGAGAGAGAGAGAGAGAGAGGAGAGGAAAACGGTGGCTGGAAGTCGGAATCGCTCGCGTTGCCAAGCGCAATAAAAGCAGAGTACAGGAATATGTCTTGGTGACAGTGGCATGGAGACGTAGCGGCAATTTACGGAGTTCCTCAGTGCGCTCAACGCATGGAACAGGGAGAATGGGAACTCTGGGGCAGTGCGTCCAATGGACCTTAGGCGATCGAGGGCTTTCAGGTGATGTAACGTGGTGGTTCTCAACGTGGGGGTCCGGGGACCGCCAGGGATCCTTGAGGGGGTTCCAGGGGGTCCCCCAGCAAATCGATGAATCGTTAAACTTCACCATTATTTCATTTACAAGAAGTTAAGACAGTTAGAGAATGTAGAAGGATGACTGTTTTGATCACAGTTTCACCTACAACACAGAAAGTCGTAGAATTCTGACAAAATCATATCAAACAATAAAAAATATTCTCAGATTTGGGTCCGAGAGACAAAATCTCATCAAATGGAGGTCCGTGGCTCTAATGTGGACTAAATTAGGGGTCCTTGATATGAAAAAGGTTGAGAATCACTGATGTAACGCTCCCATATTGGAGGTCCTCAGCTATAGGGCAACAGTGGCTGTGAACAGCTGATTGCATTCCTAAATATACAACTGGTTGTCTCAACAGAATGAGTAGACATGGTTCATTTCTGTGCTGTATTTGACTGGGAACTAGGGATCTCATGATATGATTCGATACACGATATGGGATTCAGAATACAATCACGATACGATGTAGTAAAACATAAAAGTTCAATGACAACAATGTATGACTGTGCAGAATTATGTTTATTTTTGAGTCACAGATATCTCTGGCAATGGCATTGGCTCAGTGATTCTCAACCTTTTCCATATCAAGGACCCCCTAATTTAGTCCACATTAGGGCCACAGACCCCCATTTGATGAGATTTTGCCTCTCGGACCCAAATCTGACGATATCTTTTATTGTTAGATATGATTTTGTCCAGAATTCCATGACTATGGATTCTTCTCTAACTGTCTTAACTTCTTGTAAATGATATAATGCTGAAGTTTAATTTTAATTCATCAATTTGCTGGGGACCCCCTGGAACCCCCTCAAGGACCCCTGGTGGTCCCCGGAGCCCTCGTTGAGAACCACTGCGTTAGAGTGTAAACAACAATTTAAAAATGTCATTACAAAGTGCAAATAATATAATTTGTATGGAGAGCTTGTGCAATTGTGATTACTACAGCAGAATGAAATGGAGCTCATATCACGATTCATGTTTCTGCCTCACGATACACAGTGACATTTTTGTATCGCGATATATTGAATCTCGATATATCGTGCCATCCCTACAAGATAACCAAATATCAAGGGAATTTAAATCATCAAAAGTATCGGCAGGGAATTTCCATCTATTGCCGATCCCCGATGCATTTGTCCAATAGCCCAACCCTACTGTACATATCACTCTACAAAATATATATTCAGCATTCAGAATTCTATAACTAAGGGCAATCAAGCAGTGTGGCACACAGTATTGTTTCAGCTCCAGGGGGAAGAGTGGTGAGGGAGCAGTATTCATTGGTCTAATGTACCATAACGAAATGATGCTGAATAGAAGGAGCTGCAGGAAATAAATTATTAGCAGTGGAGAATCTATATTCCAGTTGCTCAGAAACTTCCTGAACACACTTTCCTCAGGCTGAAATATACTGTACAGTTATTACAAACAAAAATAATGAGAAGAGGCTTAAGGAGGTTTTATTGGTGTGGCTTTAGAACAAAAAGGGTACAAAAACGAGTACATTGTTTTATTTCAACTACAACTGAGCAAAGTAGCAAACAAAAGGTAATGATGACTGACAGTACTACTGCTAGCTCCATTCATGAAAGCTCAGTGATTAACAGTTTAAGTGATGAGAAATGACTGTCAATCAGAGTAAATGACATGATGAAACACATAGCTATGAATCATATACATGTACACAAACTACTTGCAGATGATTGAGGGAAGAACGAAATGATTCAGTCACTTAATTAATCTGAAAACAATTCAAATTACCTCATTTTATTTTATTTTTTTTATTTAGATAGTTTATTTGATAGGGACAATGCAACATAGTACCACTTCAACTGGTTACAAACAAGTAACTGATGTTCCGCATACAGAGATTATAGCTATTGCTAGTTTCCAACTCCTGTCCCTTGTTAGGCTTTAATAATTTAAAGTATCAAGGTTACATACAATTATAGAACATTATTTAAAGAAAAAAAGAAAAGTCAAATCATGAAATAATTAAAAATGCATACAGCTCTGATTTTGCTTCAGCCAGCCTTTAACATTTTTATTAATAACCTTAATATCATGAGTTAATTTTATTTCAGTTGCCCTTTATGGAAAAAGCCCAATGACTGCCCAAAGGAAGTCTTATATTTTACAATTGCCACTTGCCCCTGGTGATCCTACTACTATTTTGCCTGCTGATAAACTTGCATAAAATATCTGGTGCTTTTGCTTTTTGTTTTGTAAACATTTAAAAACCAGTTTGAGGTACGAAAATTTTATGAAATCATCAAAACTGAACAAATTATACTGCTTCAGTATGTGACAGTGATGCCATCCCATGGCTTTTTTATCCATTATTTTTAATGCTTTGATATACAAAGATGCAATAGGCTTAATTGTAGACAAAGAGGCTTGGCTCCACACTGTAACTCAATAAGACACATGTGAAAAACTCATTGCATGTATATACAGCTGTGCTGCTTTGATTGGTATATGATGTCTAATAGTTTGAAGCAATTTAGATTGCTTTTTACTGTCTTTGAAATCTTTTTGACATGTTTGTCAAATCTGAGTTTGGAGTCTAGAACTATACCTAAAAATTTAAATTAATTTACTATCTCAATTTCTTCTCCCTGTATTGTTACTCTGAGTTTTTCTGATTGTAGTGTTTTTTTGATGGAAAAGCACATGGAGACTCTTTTTCAGGTTCAAAGTGATCTTATTTTGGTACTTCGTTCATACTTCGTTCATATATGATGACAATATCTCAGTTGCCTCACTTGATGTCTTAGCTGATGCATATATGACTGTATTGTCTGCATAAAGCTGACAACCAGCCCCTGGACATCTTTCAGGCAGGTCATTAATGTAAAGGCTGAAGGCAACTTCAGATGTAACTCATGCATGCAATGTAACTTCACAACAAGAAGCACCCACTTTAACCATCCACTTAACGGTAAAGCCATTCAAATAAAAGGCAAAATTACAATGCCTACCACCAATGTGGTCTACATGCTGAAGTGCCCCTGTGGACTAGCTTATGTGGGCAAGACGAACAGAGCACTAAAGACCCGCATAGCAGAACACCGAAGTACTATACTCACAGGTGATATAAAGAGCCCTGTTGCTAGACATTTCAATGAATCCTGTGGCTTCTCTCCATTACACAGGTATCGAGCAAGGTCTCCCACAAAGAAGAAAAGGAGACATAGAAAGATGTCTTCTCCAACGAGAACTTTACTGGATAGATCATCTCCAAACAAGGGCCCCTCGCAGTCTGAGTGAGGACTTCTCCATCAAACCCTTCATATGAATGATAATGATGATTAGTGGTTCAAGCATGAGTTTCTATATCTAAAATATTGCCTCTGAGATAGTCTCACTTTTTTATCTTTTTTGTCATTTTGATATTAGGCTACTATTCTTCCTTTCTGATTCACTTTTTCGATAACTTAATGAGATAATTTCTTCATATATATATTGCTGTTGTTGTTGTTGTTGTTGTTGTTGTTTTCCTTTTTTGGGGGGAGGAGAAAAAACTTACATCTCTGACCAGTGAATCATGAGATTGTAGTACCCCTTAGAACTTTCCAATATAGAACTAATAGGCCACATGTATATAAATAAATAGGCCCATCTTTATACTGTGAATGCTTTTTGATATGTAGAGTATGCTACCTACTTAGGTGAATTATACTCAAATATAAATTAATTGGGGGTTTTTTCTAACGATGGTTAATCAGGATTTCCGGTTATATATATATATTTTTCTATTTTTTTCTTTCTTTGTAGAGATTTCATTGGTTTTCCATGATCACACCTATGGTTGGGACCTATATCCATTCTGTAAATGAGGAACACCTGAACATGTCTGATTCATTGCAAACCCTACCTGACGAAGAGCCCGTGAGCGCTCAAAACATTTTTTTTTTAATGTAGAATAAAGAAAGCAAAATATTGGGAGCTGCCACAGTGTTGTGAGTCTTTTTGCATTTGCATGAAGTAACTATTTCAACTCCTGGAAAAGAGATGTGCGTGTGCTCACTCTGATTTTTCTGAAGATCAACGGGCCCAGGATTGAGCCTTGAGGAATGCCCATTTTATTTTGTCCAGAGCCAGACTTTTTTAAGTCGATCTTCACACATTGCTCTCTCGATTGTAGATATGAAGCCAACCAACTAAAAGCTTGCTTGGAGAAATTAAATTTACACAACTTAGACAGAAGGATGTCATGGTTGACAGTGTCAAATGCCTTCTTCAGGTCAAGAAACACTGCCCCTATGACATTACCCTTGTCCATAGAACACTTCACATTTTCAATGAAAAAGCAATGCTCAGAGTGTAAAAGTTGGTTTGATTCTAAATGATGAACCAGTTGTTCTGCCACAACTTTTTAGAACCTTTGACATTGCAGGAAGAATAGAGATTGGACAATAATTGCATACCTGGTCAGTGTCCCATGATTTAAATATGGGTGTAACAACAGCTTTTTTCCATTGATCTGGAAATTTCCCAGATGTAATGGAAAGGTTTACTAAATAAGTCAGTGGTTTTATGATAGAAGAATTGTGCTGCTTAATAAAAACTCTGTCCAAGTTAAACATATCTTTGGCCTTTTGAGCTTGATAACTTCTCTAATATTTCACTGATTTTGGTTTCATCAACCTCTCTGATGTAGAACGAATCGGGTGAGTCCTCTATTCCATCGTTATTTAATATTATAGGATCAAAATTTTGAAAAAAAAGTTTCTCCACTGAATGAATGAAAAAGTTGTTGAACTGGGTTGTCCATTGATTTTCAGTTCTCTTATCCTATTATGCTTGGGTTCATTGTCAAGTTATTTAAATGTTTCCAAAGGGATGCAGAATTACCTTTGGCCTCCTCTAATAGTTGAGAGTAATATGAAGCCCTTGCCTTTCTTAAATCCATTATCACTTTATTTCTAGTAGTACTAGAAATAGTAGTACTAGTATAACAGAATTAGTATAGCAAAAGAAGATTAGCAAGATTTACAATCAGCGTCTGGATTAGTCGGGGAAATCTGCACATTTCCTGGCAGATGTCCAGCGACTACAAAAACGCTGTTTTGTGGAAAACAAAAATGCAATAACTCTTGGAGAGATAGCTTCCCTCCCACATAAAATTGAAGTTCCCTTCTGTGCTGAGCCACATATTTCTTTGGTGCTCACTGAAATCCACCTTTGTTTGTGATTCATTTATCCCCTACCACAATTCAATCCATAGCAGCAGGATCACTAACTGCGCATAATACACACATTTTCACAAAGAACTCTAAGCCGACGTTCACCTTCACCAAAGACGGCTTCTGTTATTGCGGCACAGAAAATAGTAAGCGCAGCATGGGCTGTGTGCAGCGTGTGTTGGATACATCTGGTGAGATTTCTATTTCTATTTTGTTATGATCCTTATTGAGTATAGCCAGTGTTTTCTTCAAAAGTCCTAAGCTCTCATTGGAGCATACATACAGGATGTGCACACATACATACACACTGATGCACTTGGAGATATGGGTCCATGTCCAGACTAGGATTAGACCAATATGTTGGTTCGATATATCAGGCCAAAATTGGCATTCATAAAAAATATATCTGCCAGTCAGTGTTGCCCACCTCTAACATGATAGATATGATCTTCTTCCCATATTTAAGCTGCACAGGGAAGTAACTGGTAACATTTTCCAGACCGCCTCATATTTTTTTTGAATATCTGTATTTTTCTATATGGCAGTGGTTCATGTTGTTGTTGTTCAAGTTTTAAATGGAACACATTGTAGGATGATGATCTATCTGGTTTTGAATTATCACTAAAGTAAACAAGGCTACATGTTTAGGTTTGTTTATTTATAGGCTACTTCATTTATTTAGGCCTATATGTCATTATTTAAAGAGATAGAGAGAGAGGGATGGGGAGAGAGAGAAAGAGAGAGGGGGGGGGGGGGGTTGAGAGACATCTAGGTCCCCTAGGCTTTTCCTAATTATTGCCTGCTCACAAGTCACGACTCTTGCCGAGAAAACAAATAAACGTGACTGCTTTGATATGAGGGAGTTTGTGAAGAAAGGGAGAAAGTAAAGAAGATGGAAGATATGTGAAGAAAGGGAGAAAGCAAAGAAGATGGAAGATATATGAACTTTATATCTACCCTGATGTGGAAAAGTACAGTGAGCTGTCAGCAGTGAACAGATGAAGCTTTGGTGGCTGTTGGAACACAATGTAAGCAGCCTACAGCCTGTTTCCACTGGGTTTTCTCCTCCTGTAGACCAGGAGAGCTCACCTTCATAATCAAACTTTTGGCAAAGAACTCTCCTTCAGTTTAGGTCCAGGAGTCAATGAAAGCAGCAAGTCTTTGTACTTCAGCAATGTTAATTTTGGGCAGGTTGTGGAGCGATTTAATTGCTGTTGCCATGACGATGTGAAAAGGGCCTATTACAATCAAATGTGGTCAGTAGTTCATAAAAGAATATGAAGTTAGATTTTACACGGACAAAATTCCGATGTGGTCTCCTCATTTTTTTGCGGAGCTGTGGCAGAAAATGAAATGTTGACATATGTTCCTATGTTCAAAATTAGCCTGGTTCTACATGTATCACACATTAAATCTAAAATTCCCTGAAAAATATATAAAATATTTAACAACTTACATCCTTGCCCAGGACCTGACAATGTACCCGGTACCAGGTTCAGCCTAAGATTTGCTTTCAGGAAGGACATATCCATCTAAAATCAGGCATTTTGATTTTACCATTTTCTACATAAGGTGAGTGGTGGGATATTAGGAAAAGGTGGTGGAAATTTTCATTACATTAATGTTTTTGCAATAATATTTTAAAGTAATGTAACATAATTTCGCAACAATTAGAATTATTATACTCTCAGGCCCCTGTTCACTCTTGGACCCCATGAATAATTAAGGATTTTCATGGCTTTAAGCTGATCCAGCGTACACACACACACACACACACACACACACACTAATGCACTCACAATGTGTTTCAGATGTTGCAGCTGCACCTTAGGGAACTGTGTTAGCATCCCAGTCTGCGTGTGTGCGTGTGCATGTTCACCCCCAAACAGATGAGAAAGGCTGTTTGTTATTGTGTGAAGACAAAATGACAGTGATTGACAGGGAAGTAAATGTGACAACATGTCCTAGAAGTAACTCAGGAAATCATCATAGCTTATGCCTGAGCCCAGAAACAATGCAGCAGGCTGCAGCACCGCCTCGCTTGAGCTCAATCTATGTTTGATGAAACATGAATATATTCTGAAGCCATGCTCAGATAGGTGGGATACAGAAACTGATGGAATCTCAGTGAAGGTAACAGATGGACCCGGAGCAACCTGGATGGCAGTGTTAAAAATGCAGTCAAACAAGATAGTCCAGTGTTGATACTCAACTATCAGGTGACAAAAAGTAGAAGTTCAA
Source organism: Centroberyx affinis (assembly GCF_046629955.1). Classification (NCBI taxonomy): domain Eukaryota; kingdom Metazoa; phylum Chordata; class Actinopteri; order Beryciformes; family Berycidae; genus Centroberyx; species Centroberyx affinis. The sequence continues at coordinate 80,773 of NW_027284505.1, read as the reverse complement.
CAAAATGTTAACATCAGGGCATCCAATTCCGGACAGCATATGACCAAAAACTCACAATCATATACCAATATATTTCATCCTGTACTGTTTTCGCTGAAGTGTCTCATAAATGAACAATCCTCCATCTGTCTTTTTTTAAAATTTAATATCGCTTTTACCTTAACTTGTAATTGATTTTCTTCCAGTCCCTGCAAATGGATGATATTTTTGAGATTCAAAATTCGTATCCAATTCCGGACACTTACTTTCGTCCATGTCGGTGTATTCATATACTCGATATTAATCCTTTATTAACCCTTCCTGCACCTTCACAATGTTACAGATACTTATAAGAAGTGCAGGCTATGTACTCAAAGCTCTTATTTTTCCATTTATCAGTCAATACTGATTCTCTACATGAAGTAACTGTCACCCAAAGTGGGATTTAAGGCTTCCCGCTTCTTGTTTGTGATTAAGTTTGTAACGTAGTGTTTTATATGCTTAAATGTGTATAGATATTTATGAAATTTGATACCTAGCTTCTGAAATGTGTATGAATTTACGTCACTTAGCTTTCAGTTGGGAACTCCGTATAAAAATGCTGGTAAACACCAGAAATTACGCGAGTGACCGAGTGGCCGGAATTGGATACAGTGTCCGGAATTTTCTTATGTTAGGCTGTGTTCACACATATCATGTTTTTTGAGTGGAAAAAGCGTTGCCTGGAGTGTTTTGTTTATGAGGAGAAATAAAAAGCGGATCACGATAACGTCATCTGACATTAGCTGAGTAGCTGGCTAGCTCGCTAACCAGCTGGTTAGCTCTTCTGGCAGACAATACAGTGTTGTGCAACAAGCAAAGGCTTAGCTATGGAAGCCCATTTCCGCCAGTGTGATGAAAAAAACGGTCTTTGAGAAACTTTCTCAAAATAATGACTTAGTATCTCAAAACAATGAGTTAGTATCTCAGAATAATGAGAAACTTTCTCAAAATACTGAGTTAGCATCTTTGAGATACTAAGTCATTATTTTGAGAAAGTTTCTCATTATAATGACTTACAGGATCTTTTTTTTTCTTTGTTGTTGTTATGGGAAACGGCCGGCCTCTCCTTCATTGTGATTGGTCGGCTGAGAAAGAAGCGGTTCACGTCACCTGGTGCTTTTCGGAAAAGTTTCACATTTTTCAACTTCTGAAAGCGCTCCGGTCTTGAGAAAAGCCGCTGTGAACACAGCCTAAATCTCTGAAAATACTTAGTGGCTAAATCTTAGCCTGAGCAGCCACTTTGTTAGCTCTTCTGTACTTCTTGCAGTATAGCTTTATATATTACCACATGTACCTTACTTTGCTAATGTTTGTAGCCTGCATGCTATTCTGTGACAGTTTGTTAGCAGCTGTCTGTGTAGCTAGTGCTTTGTAATGCACATAATGCAAATGCACATAATGCACCATATTATTAAATTTTCATCAAAAAAAAAAAGTGCAACTCCCGTATTTTGTAATAACCACTGCAATATGTAATAATTTATTACAAAATGCGGGGAAATTTATTACATATTGCGTTCAGGCTGTGTATTACAAAATGCAGCAGATTATTACATAATGTGCTGTTATTACATAATGCGTTGTTACAATCCCAGTTGAGATTTTTTGCTTTATTCCCAGTTTCAGCCTGCCTTACCATAGTGTGCCCATGCAGCACCCCTGCCTCAAATGTATCCCTCCACTGCGGAGTGATATCAACATTGGAGTGACCCAATTGGGTCACGTAACCATGGTTACTGTGTAACCTTCATTTCTAGTCGTGACTCCCTAAACTTTTTGTCGAGAGAAAACAGATTTCTTTCATTTTTCATTCACGGAGCACATTTATTTGTATTTTTAAGCATTGTGCTCTTTTCACAAAATATAATTTAAAAATTTTCACAAAGAATGGTCATCTTACATTCACCTTGAAAAAAAACATCTCCTGTTATTGCAAAGAAAATGGAAAAGAAAATGGTAAGCACAGCATGGTATACCTGCATTGTATTGGATGCATCCAGCGTAACATTTCTATATCTATTTTATTATGATCCTTATAGATTATAGTGCTACTTCAAAAGTCCCTAGCTCTCCTTGGAGCATACAGGACATGTGGGACAGTGATTCTCAACCTTTTTCATATCAAGGACCCCTAATCTAGTCCACATTAGAGCCACAGACCCCCATTTGATGAGATTTTGTCTCTCAGATCCAAATCTGAGAATATTTTTATTGTTTGATATGATTTTTTCTTTTATCAAAACTGTCATTCTTCTACATTGCCTAACTGTCTTAACTTCTTGTAAATGAAATAATGCTGAAGTTTAACAATTCATCAATTTGCTGGGGACCCCCCGGAACCCGCTCAAGGACCCCTGGTGGTCCCCGGACCCCACGTTGAGAACCACTGATGTAGGATGTGCACAGTGATGACATCAGTCACAAGTGTCTCTATGGTCTTCACATGGTGTGATCAACAATATATACTTCATTTGTAACAGACTAAAGCCCAGCAAGAAAGTGATAATGGAATTAAGGCAGGGCACCACAAATTAAAATGGTGATGTTGTCTGGACTAGTCAATTTTGAGATAATACATTTTACTTGTATAACTATTGTAGATTCATAAAATATACAAAACAATAATAATAATAATACAAAACAAATGCTGTTTTAGGGTTAGGATTAGGAGGATAATGTTGGGGTTAGGAAGATATTTTTTCTATCTTTCCACATTTTTATTTTATTTCTATTTTGCTTTTATTTTTAAAAACAGCAAAAAATAGTAATAGTAAATCTATAGTATTTTGTAAAAAATATTGTATTTTTTTTTTTTTTACAAATCCCACTGTAAATTACCAGCTATTTAGTTACTCATCAGTATTTGTGTCCTTATCTGACAAATACAATTTCATTCTGGTGGCATGAAAGAAAATGTATTCTCCTGCTCAGCTGTGATGCCTCGACTTAATAAGGATTTCAGTCCTCATGTACGCCTTTCAGGCCTTTGAAGCAGCCTTGCTGGCAGGTTATTTGTGATGTCGGAGATGAAATAAAAGTTCATACGTGAAGTGTGCGCGGTGCCAATAGTGCACACCAACTGGTAAGAATAATTTGACAGTCTATTTGCCAACTACTCGTCAATCTTGATGTTATTAATGGGATTTGCAGCATATTATGTAGCCAAATAATGACTTCTGAACCCCCTATGAAGCCAGCAAATCCTGGCCCCCCTGCCAAATTGTGGAACCTTTCATCCCACCTGCTGCAGCCCAGCATGTCATTTTACCCACAATTCCCCTGGCTGGGCATTAAGTGATTTCCATTGATGTTTTTTTGAGTTATCAAACCAGCCTCAAATCATAATGCTCCTGCTATACTAAGTTTAAAGATAGAGATGAATAACATTAGTGGTTGCTTCTTCCTGTTTTTTTTTCCCCTCAGTGTAACTATGGGGAAACTAATAGTGGCAGCCAAGTACAGCATTTAGGAACTGACAAGTACCATATCCATATCTTAAAGCACTGTCCCTATTATAAATAATGTTTTCAAAATTTTATTCAGTGACTGGTTGTTTCTTTAAAGGTTTTGTTTTTTTTAAATAAACAGCAAGCATCAGGATCGGCCAATAATGAAATTTCCTCAACGGGGCATGAGTTGTCAATTAAATCAATGTATTCTGGTCACAAAAGAATAAAAAACACATTAAGTGCCAGATAAAAGACAAAATGAAGTTAAAGCTGAAGTCAATTAATTCAGTCTTTAGCATAGGGGACTACACCACCCCTAATTAATCAAGGAATGAAGCAAAGGGGAGGGATTTCCCCCTCACACAGCCTATCAAATCACTGATAACATGCACCATGGGCTGCAAGTCAATTATTGTATTTTATTCAGACATTAGTACAAAGTGGCTGCATGCCTTCTGTTGTTGGCCACTGAGAAGCGGGAGCAGTTGGGGGTTCAGTGCCTCAGCAGTAGTTGTTGAGGAAGGGGAGAATTACTAATACATACTTTTATTCAATAGCTTTTACATGATTGTACGATCTGTCATTTTATTTTATTTTTTTTATGTTTTACTATATGGTATTTATCAGTTTTATTCTGTTATATTTAATGCACTTCAAAACCATGTTGTTGTTTTTTTAGTCTATTATTTTATTGTATTTTGTATCCAATGCCAAATGATTTTGATTCTGCTCCATGTTTGTAAAGCACTTTGTAACTCTGTTTTTGAAAAGTGCTACAGAAATAAAGTTTATTATTAGTATTATTATTATAATTCACTTTCCCCATGATTTTCCCAAGCAGCCCCCGGGATTCAACCGTGACTGTAACTTTTAGGCTAATAGAAATCTATCAAGATGGGATTCTAGCTGAAGACCCAAAGAAAGAGCATATAGGTAAAAAAAAGAAGCCAGTCAGTTCTTACCATACACACAGTTAGCATAGAGAGCTGCTTTTAACCACCTGACCTGCTGCATTGAGATCATACACAGACTTACTAGTGGTGGGCGACTTGAAGAAATACATCCTTGTTGACACAGATATGCACGAGGCCACCAATGGATATTAATAAATCGAACTGTCCAACCTCACTCCACTCAACCTTACCCCGGCCATGTACTGTCAAGCACAAACTAACACTTTCTCTACATACTGTATATGGCCTTATAGAATAGTATCATGAATTCTCGCCACTTATATTGCTGTATAAAACTATTCTCCATTGTGTTTCTATGTACTTATATTTATACAAACACACATGTAGCAAATGTGCAAACCTATATTCATATATACTCATATATGCACTTATATTTACATACATATATTGCACAAATTTTACACATGTGCTACACATTTTCTGCACATTCTCTGCATGAGTCAGCACATATGATACTTTGTGTTCCATGCGTTTACATATATATATATATATATATATATATATATATATATATATATACAAATATATTTAATATGCTTAATACAGTACTGTGCAAAAGTCTTAGGCACCCTAGATTTTTTTATATAAATTTCTTAGAAGTCTTAGATGTTTATTTGTTTTCTGCATTAGTGTGTCAGTAGACTGTTGTTTATTGTAAATTTTTGATATTCAGAAACGTTTCATTTCATTAGTTTTGAAAGCATCTTTGCTTTATGGATTTCTTTGACATATGCCTAAGACTTTTGCACAGTACATATAGGTATACTGCACATATTGCACATCTATTAATCTATATTTAAGTACGAAATTGAGAAATAATATCTGCAAATAATATATGTAAGAAACAATGCAAAGTAAATCCACAATTGTTAATAATCCATACTCTTTCCCATACCAAGTGTTGAAATTGTCAGCAACATAAATTTACATAACACCATAATTGTTTATATTATATATTTATTGCTTTTGTTGTTTTTACTTATTGTTTCAACTGCTTTTTATTGCCTATTTTTTTTATTTATATGTATATTATGTTCTCCTCAGCATCAGGAAACAGCAACTGAAGCTGTGACTGATGTGGAGGATCTTTTTCAATAGAACACAGAGTCAATATTAACGGTTATATTATCCAAAAGATAGTTTAATTGGCTGCAAATTGATCTTAATCCACTAGGACACAAGCTTATGAAGGCTTGTGTACTGTACAAATCCTTGGTGTGCCCGTGCCAAGGATCAAAGGGTGTTATTTAAGGAAAAAAAAAATAAAAATTGAAAAGCATGAAAGATTAAACTCATGTAGAAATGGTGAGTTTAATATAGTGACACGATAAAAGGGATGGTTTTACCCACCGCTGAAATAAGCCAGTACCAATTCCTGCCCCATGCCAACTCCCATTCGCCAGAGAAGACTAACTTCATCTATCCCCTGTTTTCATGTTGTCTCCATTTAATATATTACGGCTGCTTCCACTCCTCTCATGCATCTTTCCATCACTCAGATCTCCTCCCATAGCTCTATCCCCCCCCCCCAATAATCTGCAATAATCTGTCCTATGCAATATCTCTCCAACTATGCTGCATTACTGGCTCCACTTGCTCCCAGTACGGACATTCCACTCTTTTATTCTGTGTATATACAGTATTATTTCGTTCTTATTTATTTTATATTTTTGTATCTTAGACTCAATAGTTTTTATATTTTCTTATAGTTTTTATCCTTAATTAGGCATCTATAGGCTTGCTCCAAACGACATTTCATTGTACTCGTACAGTGACAATAAAGGTATCTATCTATCTATCTATCTATCTATCTATCTATCTATCTATCTCTCTATCTATCTATCTATCTATCTATCTATTCAGAAATCTGCAGGAGAGGGAGCCTTATAACTCAAGCTGGCTTAGGTGAGGCACAATAAAGTTTTATATGTTGAATATAGACACAAATACATTTTTTTGTATTATGACTTTTATTAACATTCAAACACGCCAATATTTCATAAACATTTACAAATCAGAACACGTTTCTCTGTGGATAAAGTCACAGTGCTTTTTCCTGTTTCATTCTGATGAACAACTACAGTGAATAGTTACAAATACTCAGATTCTCAGATCTTTCAGATCTTCTCAGATTTTATAAATTAAAAGTAAAGTAGACCATAAAATAGAAATGAGCAAATACATCAATATAATAATGACTCATGGACAGTTTCCACTGCCAGACCATCAGGCTGTTGAGCAACTGCTGACCCCCTGCTAGGACTTTCATCACCCACTCCATCTGTATATATATATGTTCTGTATGTATTCAGCCAGTTCTTGTACTTCTATTTGCACTACCTCATATGCTCACTTTCTTTGCACATATTTATTATCCTTGTACATATGTATATACCTTTTTTCTATTTTATTATTTCATAGTTTCTACTTTATTTTATTTTAGTGTAGCCTACTTGTACCTGTATCCCCATTTTATTGCTTTCTTGTGTTTTGGCATACACTTTTTTTTAAAGTTCCATCTGTTTTTAATTGTATCTCTGTCTGTTTGTTTGTTTGTTTGTTTGTTTGTTTGACCTGTTTATCTCTTCTATTACCTTTTATTCCTATTTTTTATGGTTTTTTTGGCACACTTATGTAAAGTTCGATCTGTTTTTAATTGTATCTCTGTTTGTTTGTGTGTTTTTAGTTGTACCCTTTCACTTCATATATTACCTTTTATTCCTATTTTCTATTATATATATATTTTTAATTTATTTTTATTTTTCTATTGTTCATTGTGGTAGTTTCACATCACTGCTTTTGGGTTTTATTGTATGTAAAGCACTTTGTAAACATTGTTTTTAGAAAAGTGCTATACAAATAAAGTTATTATTATTATTATTATTATTATTATTATTTATTTTACTATTTCACCAATTTTTTCTATTGTATTTTATTTCTGTTACCTATACTGCAGTGTACAGGAGTCTGCACACGAGAATTTAACTCGCTTTTATACTCGCTGTAACACTAATATCAGAAACACAGAACACAAAATATCAGATCTTTGTCACAAGTAGGCAAAAAAAAAAAGATTTGGGCCACTTCCACCTATAGTTCCACTGATTACTGAAGTCTTGTATTGCTGGATATTGGTTGAGATGTCCCTGAACAGTTTTAAAGAACGATCCCAAAACTGGCAATAAGCAGACAAGTAGTATTTGGCCTTGTAAAACCTTGAAAACCCTCAGAGCCAGAGTTTCAAGCACCCCAAAACAGTTGAAGTCAGGCTTGCAGGGAGGATTATGCTTGTATCACAGATGGGGTCGGTCTGTGTCGGGGTATATTTCGAGCCGGAGCTGTTTTGGAAAAATATATGCAATGCAGAACTTGGAAATTTATGAGGTAGCCAATTGGAGAAGCAGAGTAGGGGTTTCTGGCACAAGGGGTGGTACTTGAGTTTGTACAGAATTATGTAATAACACCGCATTATGTAATAACTGGACAAATTTTCACTTCATTATGTAATAACACCCGCATTTTGTAATAATCTGACGCATTTTGTAATATACAATCTGAGCGCAATATGTAATAAGTTTCCCAGCATTTTGTAATAAATTATTACATATTGCGGTGGTTATCACAAAATAGTTGTACTTTTTTTGGATGAAAATGTAATAATATGGTGCATTATGTAATAACCAACCAAAATGGATGTCTTCATTCATAAATAGTTATAACATTATAACAACAATGTTTATTTTATTCAAGCTGTGTATTACAAAATGCGGCAGATTATTACCAAATGCGGGTGTTATTACATAATGAAGTGAAAATGTATTACATTTTGCTGAGTTATTACATAATGCAGTGTTACAGGCCTCAACCCAAAATGTGCCTGTTTGATGTGGCCTGCTTTAAAAACACTCTAATCTAAAAAAAAACTTTTTATAAAGTGCTATATGTGGAAAGAGTAGGAAGAGCAACAAGATATATCATAAAGAATACATCATAAAAGAATAATATAAAAAATAATAATACATAAAAAAACATCATAAAAAAATACATCATAAAAAAAAAAAAAAACCTACACAACCACATAAATGATAGATATTTACGAACCACTATAAAAACTCATTAATTGAGAAGTCCTCATTCATGCCCCCTGGAAATAAACTTTTGAAATAGAAAATCCAAAATGCTTCTCTCTTTTTCCTGAGAAAACTGGACTTAATCTCTTCTATGCCTATAAAAAAAATAGAGATGAAATGTGACGTTGCTTTTCATTGAAATGTCTTGCAACAGGACTGGTTACATCATTCCTCTTAATGGAGCTCCTATGTTCAGTGATGCGCTCTTTAAGGGAACGAGATGTCTCGACCTGTATATTTTTTACCACATGGACACTGTATCATATAAACACTTGAAAGGTAGCCAATTGAAATGACACAACTGAGCGATCACATCACCAAGGCAACGATAGAAACCCATGCCCTGTACACAGTGGTGTAGTGGTGCCTGGAGAAGTGGGTATACTCTTAATTTATGCCCCAATTTTTTATTTTTTTTTTAAACCGGCCCGTCCAGCAAAGGATAAACGCCCTGTGTTATAAACAGTGACATGTAAGAGGAGACTAGTATTTGCACATTGTCACTTAACTTCTGCTGCTTGACTTCAGGGAGTAAGGATCATTATGAAATTAACATTAGCCACAGAAGAGGAGCAGATTTTGCAGTCAATTCTGGCCCACAGACTATAGGGTGAGACAACTACATAATTATGCATTTTGAGTGAACTATTCTTCATTCCTTAGTCCATCCACACATGAAAATTGGACAACTATTCTCTCACCTTGCAAGTAGTCTATGGGCCAGTAGTTTCTTTTGTAAACTGTCTCATGGAACAGCTCATTTGCAACAGATAGTGTAGGCCAGAGCAGTGGTTCTCAAACTTTTTCACGTCAAGGACCCCTAAACTGACACAAAGTAGACCACGGACCCTCATTTGATAAGATTTTTGCTTTTAGATGTTTTATTACAGAAAGTGTATGAAACCCATGACCAAATTAGTCATACATCCTGTCATTGTGTTACTTATGGATGGAATTACAGTGAAAATAAATGATTCCCCTTTTTGCTGGGGACCCCCTGGAACCCCCTCAAGGACCCCTGGGGGTCCCCGGACCCCACTTTGAGAGAACCACTGGGCCGGAGTGTGCCACCATTATAAATTTAAGTGAAGTATTACGTAATTTCAATCAGGAAGACTACTTATCTCCGCCCCCCTCTCTCTCTCTCTCTAATTTCATTCAAACTTCTCTCTAGCCAATCACCATTATACAACGCATTCCCCCGCTTTCAATATCCAATCCATGCAAGCCATCTCTTTCCCTCTCTTTCTTGCAGAACCAATCATCTCAGTGGTCGAGAGTATATACACGTCATTTTCTATGTCATGACGCTACTCACGAATGTGCATGCTGTCTTTCAGTCGCTGGCCTTCCAGATGTTTCATTGACGAAAACGAGATAATAACTAAATAAAAAAATAATTTATGACGACAAAAACTATCGCGAAAAGTATTGACAGTTTCGTCGACGAATTAAAAAACGAGACGAAAACGTTCGGGAGAGACGAGTCGGGAAGAGGTCCAAACAGAAGTAGTCTCTCTCTCTCTCTCTCTCTCTCTCTCTCTCTCTCTCTACTGAATGACGCGCATCAGAGGGGATTTAGAAGTGGGCATACTCAATGCCCACTGAAAAATAAGTAGGCATACACCGTCTACCCTGCATTACACCACTGCCTAGTACAGTAAGCAGTGCCCAAATTTTGATTGCGGTTAAGTTAACATTGCTGAGACGTGATGAGATGTGAAAAGCCAAGCCAAAGATACTTTTTTTTTTTTGCACCAACTACCGTCGTTCTAAATAATTGATGGTGACGCCGTGTGTGTGTGTGTGTGTGAGAATGAAAGCTAACAACTGCCTGAAGGCAAGCCGAAGCTCCTCAGCTCGCAGGTAGGAGCCGGATAATGAAAAGGAAAACAGCGGTGCACCCGGGTGATGCTGCTGCCACTTCCTCAGGAAAGGCACCTCAATGGGATAATGAACTCTGGAAGTGTGTGTGAGACTCCCTAACTAAGAACTACTCATCATTTCTCGGGTCCAGCCATGCTGAACATCTTTAATCCCCCTCCCATACAGTAAAAATGTGTTAGCACGCACATTAGCATTTCAGTCTCCTCTTTTTTTTTTTTTTAAATACTTTGGAACATCAGTGAAGAGGGATGGATAAAAACAGCTTGGACTAATCCCAATACCCAAGACAACAAAAAATAATTAATTGTGCCTAATTTGCAGCTGTCTAAACAGAGATTGGATTTCGTTTAATGCTAAACAGGCCAGTCCAGGAAATAAACACATTCCTAATTTAAAATGCTCCCCAATGTGTTTTCCTCGCTTTTCTCTTCCTCTCTCTCGACAAGAAATATATGCAAATGAGAGCGTTTAGGTTTCATTCCCCCGCACTGAGAGTAAATGGTGGAAGATCCCCCCCGAGAGGGTTTTTTTTTTTTTCGAGTCGAGGCGGGCGGCGTTCTTTCTTCAAAGCCCCCCCACCACCACCCCTCCCCCCCCCCCCCCCCGTCCCTGAGCTGCTGCGTTTGCTCCGGCCTTCTCGGTGAACTTGTTCGGAAGGGCAGATGTTTAGGGTGACTTATGAACTCCTGTTGTGGATCAGGGGGCTTGAACAGTGGCCCCGGGCCCGCATAAGGTTTCCTTCCTCGCTTGCGTTTTTTCCAGCCCGTGCTCAGTCAAATGTGAAACGTGTGAGGAGAGCTTGGCGGGATGCGGAGAGAGAGCTCAACAGCTGCTGCCTGAAAGACGGGAGGGCGAGAAGATGAGAGGGGGAGACTGAAACCTTCTGATGAACGTGGAGCAAAAGGCAAGACGGATTGACTGGCAGATCTAGAGCACGGAGCTCTCCGACAGGGCCGGGTTGATTTGCATTATCTCTTCCCGGAGAGGTATACATGATGCAATTTGATTGACAGCTTAAAATGGCGTTTTCCATTATCTCTTATGATGAAATAACGGATGCGAACGCGGTTTTCATAATGCTGCTCCAAAGCATTTGACTGGTAATTGTTAAAGTGTAACTGAACCCCAAACCCAAATCTGTGGTGAAGCCTGACACCTAATGGTGAAAAGTAGGGTACTGCACTGCTCATCTGCTATTGGCTGGTCTTTGTTCCAGGTGATGTCACCGCCTGTTGTACTCTATGGAAGGTGACATCACCTGGCACAAACACCAGCCAATAGCAGATGGCCAGTGCAGTACCCTACTTTTCATCACTAGGTGTCAGGCTTCACCACAGATTTAGGTGGGGTTTGGTTACTCTGTAAAGGTGCTACACACAGAAAAATAAAGGTGCCAAAAATTGTTTTTTCAGAGTGATGCCATAGAAGAACCATTTCTGGTTCCACAAAGAACCTTTCAGACCAAGGTTTTTTTTTTTTTTATTAAACATTTCTGCTCTCCTTTGCTTAGACACCTGTATTGTGTTTTTGTTTATCATTTGCAATTGCACAATATATTCCATGGAAGGGTTTGGTTATTTTCTACATTTATGCCATCGCCCACCATCCAATAACTGAATTTCCTCGCCCAAGAAATGGAGATGACCACCCGGGCTGGGAGTATATGACTCAGTGAAGTGAAGTCCAATTTTAAATTATGAATTAAGAACCTTTTATTATCCCAAAAAAACATATATAGTTCTTTCACTCATGAACCATATATGGTTCTTTGGGGAAAAAAATAAAATAAAGATGAATTATAATAAATAATAATAAATATTAAATAATACATTTCAATAATATAGATTTTTGAAAGGTTCTTTGTGGAACCAGAAATGGTTCTCCTATGGCATCACTTTGGTTCCAGTTCAAACCTTTATTTTTCTGTGTGCCTTTTTAACATTAACATATCATTATTAAATTAATTGTGATACCTTGGTTTAATTACTGTAAACAAATGAGACCATGGTCACTAGACCATGGTTCCACATTTCCCATAAACCCCATTGAATTTACAGAAAAGATGAAAAGGAATGCGACAAACATGCTTGTTCACAGTTGTTCTTGAGAGTGGTGTTGGTGTTCAGCGGGTGCATTAGAGCAGTGGTTCTCAACGTGGGGTCCGGGGACCATCGGGGGTCCTTGAGGGGGGTTCTAGGGGGTCCGCAGCAAATTGATGAATTGTTAAACTTCAGCATTATTTCATTTACAAGAAGTTAAGACAGTTAGAGAATGTAGAAGAATGACTGTTTTGATCATAGTTTCTCTGTTATTTCTCTACCTACAATACAGATAGTCATGGAATTCTGAAAAATCATATCTAACAATAAAAATATTCTCAGATTTGGATCCGAGAGACAAAATCTCATCAAATGGGGGTCTGTTGCTCTAATGTGGACTAGATTGGGGGTCCTTGATATGAAAAAGGTTGAGAATCACTGCATTAGAGCATATTCATAAGAGCCTGTTTACTCATCATTGTTTTCTACTGTGGCAGCAGCTGTCTTGTTGTGAGATTTGGCTTTATTTTATTATCTCAAAAGAGGACTGTCTTAACATATTGACTTGTAGCCGCGTCATACTGTCAAAATAACTAATAATATTGGTTCAACGCTTGAGCAAATACCAGGTAGATCCTCCCAAAATCTCAGTCGCTGTTTTTCTCGAGTAAGAAATAGACGCACGCAAGCATAACCCTATGAACATATAAGAAGGTATTACGTTTTTGCTGATGAAAGCTTTTTGAAGCATGACCTGCCGGAATACGGTCTCCTCAAAATCCATATGTTTGGGAATTATACCGAGGAGGAACCGGGAATTCGGGTGCCTGTGTGCGGCATGCAGCTCACAAGCCACAGAGTGAGTTCCAGGGTGTTATAAAATCAAAATTCACGACCTCACACGCAGTCACAAACGCTGTGTCAAACTGGCTCAATTAACACTGACACTCCAGAATGCCAATGTAGGCCGCAACTGAGGTTGTGCCAGCACACTCAGGTCTGCTGGCAGCTGACCAAGGTAGTCATTAAAATAGTAAATAACTAAATAAGTAAAGTATACAAGCATACTAATATGGTAATAATCTTTAAAAGCTAGAATATGCAACTTTTCTCCTGGAGGCAGGGAGACTATTTGTAAGTCCCGCCCTCCTCCCCCCTCATTGGTCAAGTTCCCACTCCAACACTTGTCACTCATCTTGATGAGCTGTCATCTAGCCCAGTGATTCTCAAGCTTTTTCATATCAAGGACCCCTAATTTAGTCCACATTAGAGCCACGGACCCCCATTTGATGAGATTTTGTCTCTACAACCCAAATCTGAGAATATTTTTATCGCTAGATATGATTTTGTCCAGAATTCCATGACTGTCTGTATTGATCAAAACAGTCATTCTTCTACATTCTCTAATTGTGTTAACTTCTTGTAAATGAATGCTTAAGTTTAACAATTCATCAATTTTCCGGGGGCCCCATGGAACCCCCTCAAGGACCCCTGGTGGTCCCCGGACCCCACGTTGAGAACCACTGATCTCGCCAACCTGCAATAAAAAAAAAAAAGCAACGCTGATGTTCACCGTGTTTTTGAACGTTTAGCTTCTCTGTTCTTTCTTTTCTTGCTGCTGTATTCCTTTGTTGTTGTTGTTGCTATGGCTTCCCTGCTTCCCTGCTCCGTGGCCACTAGCCTCAACCTTGGTAGCCACAACCGCCGCACCACTGGCCACACCCATATGACACACCCACAGCAAACGGTATACACCCCAACTTGTCTGGAACATCGTTGAAAAGCCAATTTAAGATAAGCAGGGGATTTCGCCAGGCACATTCAGGCTCACAGACAGACATAGACTGATAATATATAATATATCCTGTTTATTTATTGTTGTTTTTCATGTCAAAGTGCCATTGTAGCTTTAAAGAAGGTTAGAATTCCGCTGTCAAATGCCTCCTTGTGTCTGTGTTTCCTAGTTACAGCCTTATAGGTCTGTGTCAAGTGGGTGTGCCTCAGAGGGTAAAAGATGAGTAAATCTCTTCACCTGTTATCGGGGGGGAAAAAATACGGCGATGAGCTCAACGCCGGCTGAGAATTAGGAATTTATTACTACTGTTTCAAGTCCCGTATCAAGAGGAAGGGGGATTTGAAGAACTTTTTAATGAACAGGAGTGCCGGAGCGATGATGAAAACCAAGAGCAATTGAGGGGGGGAGTCAATAGGGTGGCTAGCAAAACAGTGTCGGGAGAAAATGAAGCTCTGTTCCACGGGGATTAAGCTGACAGATAGCGAAAGCGGAGATTGCTTTCTGTCCGATCTGTCCGTGATATCAGGTTTGATCAGGAATAAGTTGGCAGGAGTCAAGTCGGTGGGGGGAAAAAAAAAAAAATGACAGAACAGGAGCCAAAGAGTTGAAACGCCACTCAAGATTGACAAGATTCCTGGAGTGTGTAGCGCCAAATATACATTTAAGAGCAGCAAGAGAGAAGCGCCGGGTTGAGTGCGTGTCAGTTAAAGGAATAGTTCAGCCAAAAATGAAAAGTCTGTCATCATCTACTCCCCCTCATGCCAAATGAAACACAGGTGAAATTTGTTAGTCCATATAACACACAGGGAGGCTGCCAGCACAACTTGGTAGCAGCCTTCTCCAAAACAACTGAAGTCAATGGGGACCTGTTCTTTAGAGTTCCAAAACAAAAATCACACTGTGAATTGTTGCAAACCAATCAGCTGTAGTTAAGATTTGCACTAAATGATGGTGTAAATATACTGTAGGTCTTTTTGGAACTCTGAAGAACTGGTCCCCACTGACTTCAGTTGTTTTGGAGAAGGCTGCTATGGAGTTGTGCTGGCAACCCTCCCTGTGTGTTATATGGACAAACTTCACCTGTGTTTTCAACTGGCATGAGGGTGAGGAGATGATGACAGAATTTTCATTTTTGGGGTGAACTATCCCTTTAACCTATGAGAGAATAGGCAATGTACCGTCATCATTAAAATACATATGCCTTTGCCTGGGAAGAGGGAATGAATTGGAGGAAATGACAGTGGCGGTCATTCAGGGAGTTAGTTATGCAAAGGCTGTTAAAAGAGCGGCCCTCTAATATATGGAACAAAGGGAGCAAAAAGATCAGGAAAGGCACTGCTGTGGACCCACAAGAGAAATTCAATATTGATAGAGTGAGCCTCATATCACTTTGGATTTTTAATGCTATTGGATGTAAAGGTAGGCTGAAAGGAATGTCCAGCCAAAGATCTTCAGGGTCCCCCTACCTTTTTAAAGGTAAATACTAAAAAATTGATTTGAGTCCTGTGAGTTCAGTTCATTTAGAATTGAGCTGGAGATGGAGACCGGCTGTCCATTTTGTGCACTGTCCAATTGGTGGCAGTAATGTAACATTCTGAATGCCAATTGCCACACGGCTCCAGAGGAGGAGGAGGAGGAGCACTTGTTGTTGTCGAGTCCTGAGCTGTGTCATCGGCCTTTAAAGCAATGCTTTGGCAGGTGCTGTTTACTGTAGGTGTGCATAGCAGAATACAGTAAGTGATATTTACACCATTTAGATGCAGTTACTGGTATTTATGTGAATAGGAACTAATCCACATGGTTGATAAAATGTCATCACTTAGCTGGATTTGGGCAGCATGTATTTTATTGTGATGGTCAGATCTAGGTTAATGTGGCAAAGATGGATAATCAAAGTAGGGAAGATGGACTGTCATTTTTTTCTTTTGGCTCAGTATGAAATATGTGTGGAAAAATTAATTGGTAACACTTTACAATAAGGGTCACTAAGTTAATTATCTATCTATTAATTATCAGTTAACTAATGTGTCTGGTAATCATTTACTAATGGTGTTCATGTTAACTAAGGTATTAATTTATACATTATTTAATAATCATCTTTATAAACTATTAAATAATGTATAAATGAATACCTTAGTTAACATGAACACCATTAGTAAATTCCACATTAGTTAACTGTTAATTAAGGTTGCTATTAACTGTTATTAAGAATTAACTAACCCTTATTAAGCATTAACTAACCCTTAACTTGACCCTTATTGTAAAGTGTTAACAATGAATCCGTTCATGAAAACACAAATGCGACTAAAGCTGATTTTCTAAAATTATTCAGAATATCATGCACACACGCGGCACAATTCTTTTGCACACAATAAATAAATGTGGCAGAATGAGGGAGCATTATTCCCTCCGTGTATACTGCCACTTATCTCTTTCTCTCTGCCATCCCATTATCCCTCTGCTCTGACATTGTCCTATCCACTGTTGTTGAGGAGGGTGTCATACAGAGCCTCTGTACATGACTGAAGGCTGGCATCTCCTCCTGCATCCAAACCAAAAGATAAATTATGATTTTTTTTTTTTTTTTTTTTCCCCAACACAGCCTCATAGAATTTCATGAAAACACTAAAACGACGTGACGTGGACACAAATGACCTTCCTCCACCACAAATTGGATTATGTGATAATAGCACGAATTGGACGTTTTCAGCTGTTTGTCATGTGAAAAGGTTCGAAATTATGGTTAGGGTAGGCTAGGGTTAAAGGAATAGTTCACCCAAAAAATGAAAATTCTGTCATCATCTCCTCCCCATCATGCCAGTTGAAACACAGGTGAAGTTTGTCCATATAACACACAGGTTGCCAGCACAACTCCATAGCAGCCTTCTCCAAAACAACTGAAGTCAGTGGGGACCAGTTCTTCAGAGTTCCAAAAAGACCTACAGTATATTTACACCATCATTTAGTGCAAATCTGAACTACAGCTGATTGATTTGCAGCAAATAATGGTGTATAGGTCTTTCTATTCACAGTGTGATTTTTGTTTTGGAACTCTAAAGAACAGGTCCCCATTGACTTCAGTTGTTTTGGAGAAGGCTGCTACCAAGTTGTGCTGGCAGCCTCCCTGTGTGTTATATGGACTAACAAATTTCACCTTTGTTTCATTTGGCATGAGGGTGAGTAGATGATGACAGAACTATTCCTTTAAGGTTCCCATGTCAAACTGCTAACTGTTTCTAGTCGTGTCTCCTTCATGTCAATCCTTTCCTGGTGAAATATGCATTTCTTTCACTTTTCATGTGCGGAGCCGGGTCCTGTTTTCATTTTGAAGCCATCGTGCTCATTTCGTGACATTTCGTGGAGCCGGCTCCCCAATTTTCATACGCGCTTCCTCTGCCGTCGCTGTCCTGCGCCGTTGCTAAGGGAAAGGCTTGACCTCGTGGAAGTGGCCACTATTAACCGTCCTACTTATCTGCCACGGCTTTGTTTGCACTTAGAAATCACATTCAGTCTCCGCTGATTAACGGAGCACTTCCAAGGTCCGTTCTCGCCCTGCCATGTGTGGCGTCGCAGCGTTTCAGAGAGGAAGAATTTGAAATGAAATGCTGTCGACATGGGAGAGTGGGTAGATACAAACTCTTGTTTGTAGGGCCTCGGTGATGGAGAGATTCCCTGTGATAGGCCAGCGCAGTTCAATAGCAAAGCAAGTGAGGCCACTCTTCAAACACGCTCTGCCTGACTGGATATGTTAAAATCACCGCAGTGTAGTTATCCATGTGCTCTGACAGATAGCTTTTTTTTTTTTCCACAGCACAATTGATTTTCCCAAATCTCTCTCTCGTTTTCATTCCTGCTCCTGTTTTTTTTTTTGCACTGAATGTTAAAGTAGGCAGCGCTCACAGCTCCGTAGGGTTTGGGAAACTGTCATCTTGATGACTTTCAAATAGCAAAAGCAGCACATTGAACCGACACTGTGTGGATGAAGTATGAGAGCCGAGTCTCCCGAAATTTTGCGAAATGAGCACGATGTCTCAAAATGCAAATATGTGCTCCTTGCACAAAAAAGTGCGAGAAATGGGTTTTCAGATCTACAATCTGCATTTCAGAGCTCAAGCTCATTTCACAAAATTTCATGAGACCGGGTTGAGCATTAGGTGTACTTCTAGTTCCCATCTCATCCCCGGTTAGACCCCACTTTGCCTCCAAAACAGCTTGATTTCTTTGAGGCACGCTTTCCGCAAGGTGCTGGAACTGCGTCACAAGGCTGTTGGTTCCTGATTACATCATGCATTACACAAGCCTGAGTACATTCTCACTGCAAACATTGCTTTCAGGGCGCCCCGGTGGCTCAACCGGCAGAGCGCGTACCATTAAGGCGAAGTCCTTATCGCAGCGCCACGTGTCCGAATCCGGCCCGCTCCCTTTTGCTGCATGTCACCCCCTCTCTCTGCCCTGTCGTTCCTGTTAATCTCTACTGTGACTGTCCAATAAAGCAGAAATGGCAAAACATTGCCTTTTAAAAATGTCACATTTTTATAACAATTGACAAAGCTTAGAGATATTGCAAATTTACTGTACACACGTACGCATGACTACAGGTTGCTGCGAGTTAAATTCAAGACTTTATATAACTTTTTAAATGCAGATCTAATTTCTATGGAAGCCCATTTCCGGCAAAAAAAATGGTCCTGTAAGTCATTATAATGAGAAACTTTCTCAAAATAATGACTTAGTATCTCAAAATAATGACTTAGTATCTCAAAATAGTGAGTTAGTATCTCAAAATAATGAGAAACTTTCTCAAAATAATGAGTTAGTATCTCAAAAATAATGAGTTAGTATCTCAAAATTTTGACTTAGTATCTCAAAATAGTGAGAAACTTTCTCAAAATAATGAGAAACTTTCTCAAAATAATGAGTTAGTATCTTTGAGATACTAAGTCATTATTTTGAGATACCAAGTCATTATTTTGAGAAAGTTTCTCATTATAATGACTTACAGGATCTTTTTTTTTTTCGTCACACTGGCGGAAATGGGCTTCCATAAATTTCAGACCAATTTCAGCCCAAAAATAAGCCTGAACAGTAGTAAAAAAAACAGTACAAAAAAAAACAAAACAGTAGCAGTATCAGAGTGTGTCCAACCAGGGAGATGTATCACTAGAAAAGCAGTGCTCCATGGGAAAAGCAATAAGACTTCTGAAATTGTATTTAAGACTCAGAGGCCACATTTAACCACACTTAAGCCCCTTAAAATGTTTTAAGACTTTTCGAGGACCGGTAGACACCCTGACACGACAGCCGTTCCCTTGTCATACATTTCTATTCCCATTGCAAAACGTACGGCTAGAAAGCTTTGTCATGAAGTGAGAGGAAGTTGAAGCTCTTCCAGCACAGATGACACAGAATACTGAACACTTCACAGACTATGAAATGTGCCGAGGCCTGGCGCTCATCTCCGAGCGGCTCATCTCTGCAGTTCGCTGCCTCCTTGCACTTCTTAAGCCGCCCCACAACTCTTTTTAGCGGCTGTGCTTTTTTCTTGAGGACGCTTAAGTCATGCTATCAGACACTCTGTATGCACTGCTTTTAGGAATGCTATGGGCGTCTAACTTTGTGTAAATGTGGGGGGGCAAAATCTGAATAAAAAACAAGCCATTTCCTGCAATTTTACATGTATATTTTTATATATTTGGTTTGTATACTGTGATTCTTGATTCTCAATGCTACATTAAAGAACCCAATTTATTTAAAGATATGCTATAAACGGGGGCATATCTATGTTCCCAGGGTCCTATAAGTTCCCAAGGTCCTATGTTCCCAGGGTCCTATGTTCCCAGGGTCCTAAGTTCCCAAGGTCATATGTTACCAGGGTCCTATGTTCCCAGGGTCCTATGTTCCCAAGGTCCTATGTTACCAGGGTCCTATGTTCCCCAGCTCTATATAGCACTTAATGGGAACCTGAAAAAGATGTTCCCCAGCTCTGTATTCGCTTAATATGGTTAGTTAGGGTTAGGGTTCAACATAGGACCCTGGGAACATAGGACCTCTGGAGAGCACATATGTAGAAATGGGGAATGGGGACCCTTTGTCATGTTCCCATTATGTGCCATATAAATCTGGAGAACATAGGACCCTGGGAACATATAGGACCCTGGGAACATAGGACCCTGGGAACATAGGAATGACTCCCTATAAACACAGTGGAGGTGTCTGCAACTGTGTCATTTATTTTTCTTTTTTTCGTAAAATAAATTCATAGGCTATACTGCACAAAATGGCAAATAAGCCAGTTACATGAAAACATTATTAATTCATTTTGAGTATCATAGTCTTTTTTTTTCCTCTAATGTTCTCCTTTTGCTTTGGCATTCTACCTGTTGCTGTTGCTCTGCTGTGCTGACCCTGCTAACAGTTTCATCTTCAATAATCTGTTGAAAACATCTCACTTTAGCTTTGCTAGACAGCTCGCCAAATGTGAAACACAGTTTCAGAGAGAAAGAGAGAGACCTTCGGCACATAGAACACAAAATGGAACGTCAGCCAACCTAAGCCTATTTTCTAAAAACAAAAACAAAACAGTTGTTGGCTAGCTAGTTAAATGTTAGGTCACAACTTTTTGCCTTTCACCTCTGGTGGTTACACTGTTAAAGTCTTCAGAGAAACATAACTGTGCTGTTTTTTGTACCTTCCTAATTTCAAAGTGAAGGGGCATCCTGCCTAACTGCAGGCGCCAGTGCTACACACAACCTTGAGTTCTTACTCGATCAAATAGTCAGTTATTAATGCTGTAGACGGTTACAACACCAGAAGTGCAGGCAACGGGAGAGTATCTATGTTCCCAGGGTCCTATGTTCCCCAGATTTATATGACACATAATGGGAACATGACAAAGGGTCCTATGTTCCCCAGTTCTACATATGTGCTCTCCCAGGGTCCTATGTTCCCAGGGTCCTATGTTTAATCCTAACCCTAAACCCTAACCCTAACTAACTATATTAAGCAAACACAGAGCTGGGGAACATCTATTTCAGGTTCCCATTATGTGCTATATAGAGCTGGGGAATATAGGACCCTGGTAACATAGGACCTTGTGAACATAGGACCCTGGGAACATAGGACCCTCTGTCATGTTCCCATTATGTGCCATATAAATCTGGGGAACATAGGACCCTGGGAACATAGGACCTTGGGAACACAGGACCTTGGGAACATAGGACATTGGGAACATAGGACCCTGGGAGAGCACATATGTAGAACTGGGGAACATAGGACCCTGGGAACATAGGACCCTTTGTCATGTTCCCATTATGTGCCATATAAATCTGGGGAACATAGGATCCTGGGAACATAGGAATGACTCCGCTGGGAACAACCAGATTATGCTAAGTACAGTACTTTATAGAACCATTACAAATTGGAATAATTTACCCTTTAACATCTGGCAGTTAAAAAGCAAATTAGCATTCAAAAGGAATCTCATGACACGTTTACTTTTATATTAATAACATACTGAATAATAGTAGGTTCAGTGCCATATAGGTCGATGTTGATATACAGGCCTATAGATAGATTGCACAAAGCATGTGAACATGACAAAGTAGTACATCAAATACAAAATGAAAACAAGTACAATGCAGCAATTGCATTATACACACTTATATTAATCACTATCAAATGCAATTTTCTAAAAGGGATTTCATTGAGTAAACATAGTCTACCAGTCTAATGTGTTCAGGCAGGCAATTCCAGAGTCTAGGGGCCCTAAATTCAAAGGCACGATGACTTTTGGGTTTTTTTGACTTAGGTAGTCAGTAGAGCTTTGTCTGTTAACCTTAGGATGCACTTTTGCTCACAGGGTGTTTAATGATCTGCAATATAATCTGGTGCCAAATCATGCATTGCTTTGAAAGTGATTAATACGACTTTAAAATCAATTCCTGACTGCAGTGGACGCCAGTGTAATGAGGCTGAAATTGGATTGATGTGGTCACTCCATTTTTTGTCCTGGCCAAAAGCCTGGCAGCTGACTAACTGCAGGTGAGTCAGAGCTTTTCAGTTGAGGCAAGAATGAAGTGACTTACAGTAAGTCTAGTTTAGAAGAAATACATGCATAGATGACTTCTCCAGACAACAATGGCCTTATGTTAGGAAGAAAGACAGAAGCAAGATTGGACAACCCCTTTAATGTGTTCATCAAAAACTTGAATTAGGATTGAAAAAAATAGGCCTACACCATGTTTTCGAGGAAAAGGCTTTACATTGTCATTGAGAGAGTCAAGCTGTAGATTGATTTGTCACATTTGGAGGTTCTAGTTTTAACACATGATGGCACTGAGCCAGAAACATTGCTACAACCTGCTTCAGGAGCCAGAAACATTGCTACAACCTGCTTCAGGAGTGTGGTTGGAACTATATCTAAGGGTAAAAAGCTGGATCTTATATGAGAAACAATATCCAAAGTAGTAGTTAGTTTTGGAGAGGGTAGTAATAATAAAGAAATAGTGTGGATAGCATGAGTGTGCTGGCTTTCACTTTGCCTACTACTGATAAAGAAATAGTTGGAATAGCATGACTGGGGGAGCTATAAGCTGGCCCACTTAATAGCATGATAGCTTTATGCAAGGCCACTAGCTTAGCTGTAACATTGCTTCATAGAATCCAGCAGAGTGACAGTCTCCATCAAGCATGCTTGCTACTCAAGTTGCTACTCAACTTTTTGCCTGAGAAAAGCCGCCAACGCACAAAGGGAGCATTCAATTCCTGAAAGCCATTTCAAGTACGATGATTTTTTTGTGTTTAATTCATAAAATGAGCTGAAATTTGACTATTCATAATGTACTATTTACTTAAGAAAGGGCATTCAATATCAGTCATTGCATAGCATGTATTGGTAAATGTCATATAGCTATTTTGGATCTATTCATGGTTTTACTTTCGCTCCTCGTTTAATGCTGCGCTCTAAGATTTCCATGTCAAATACCGGGGGTGTCAGTCGCCTTAAAGTTACAGAAGCAAGCCTGTGAGCTGAAGGTTGCCAGTTTGAGATTGTCTGGGAAATATGGGTGGCGGGGGGAATTGAATGGGTACTGTACTGGGCAGCTCCCAGTGGCCAACAGTAGAAGACTGTGGTCGTACTGGGAAGCTCCCAGGTGGGAATGTGTGTGACCGAATGAATGTGAGGCAGGGCAGAGCTGGAAAAGAACCTGCATGTTAAGCAAAAACCCTTCCCTGCTCAAATAAAGGTTAAAATAAGGTCTATGGGTGTAAATATGTACAGGACACGATCCACCCATCATGCTTGGAAACCCTCTAATTGTCAATCTGAATGCCTGTGGTCAGGTGTAATTTTGAAGCATAAAACGCTTCATTTCTTGTGTGTGCGGAGCAAAATACAAATCCTGAGAGAACATGTAATTATTGTAGGAGAAGTGAGTAGGCAAATGTGGAATTCACGTTATTCTTTTTTTAGCTTTTACCATATAAAAGAGGTTGTCATTTCCAGTCTATCGAGAGCTTGTAGACTATTTCCAGGTTCCGGAAGCAAAAAACCCATTCATTTTTCGCACACACATTGTCACGTGGCACGCCATAGCCAAAAGTTGAATGACCTGTACCACTATGGAATTACCCATTGGCTCAAATGAGTAGCAGCTGTGTCAAACAAAACTAACATGGATGGAAAAAGAGGCTAGGGTACGAGGCTGTGTACATATGGGCGTTAGAGGGTAAAGAAACTGCTAATCCCAGAGAGAATTGCGCCATCGAATTCCCCCAATTACAGAACTCAGTGTCCGAAATTCGTTTAATTTGATTCACTATATAGTTCCCTATAAAATACCCTCAATGTACTGCAAATTGTAGTGAGCAGACGCTGTACCCTACAATTTCTGCTGTATACCACAATGCGCTAGCTTGTGAGCTAGCTAACGTTAGCTCACAAGCTTATTGTTTGCCAAACCAAAACAGCTTGCTACCATTAGGATCCAGATCTGACTCACAAACAAGCAATAATAGCACGAACCTTGGCGGAGGTCTGCGCTCTCGGAGTGCCCTTCTAGTTTGTAATGCAATGTTCAAAACTTTGCAAAATCGATACGCAACTACATGCTGGGCGTGTCCAGGTGTGTCATACCAATATCCGGCGCATTTTTTTTGAAGCAATGATGTTAAATGCAGTGTCCCAACCTTTGTTCGGTCGTTGCCCATATAGTTCACTATATGACAAACACTGCATAGGCAATAGTGAACGAGTGAACCATTCCGAACGCAGATAGGAACTTGTCACTTCATCGTCTCATCAGGTGGGAGAGACAAAGTATAGCCTATCTAGAGCTAGTCATACAAGATAGACCTTTACAACCATAGACTGTAAAGGGTTACAATGTTGAGACATGAAGAACATGGTCCAGTGTTTTGCAACTGTTGTTCAGGAGTGCAAAACTGCACTTCATTCTACCACTCTCCATCGTCTCAGTTGGATCAGATTCTTGTAGCAACATAATGCTATATTGAAAGTGTTACGCCCCGGTCTAGGGGAAAGAGAGCGCAACATAAGGACAAGAAACGGAGAGCGAATATGAATGCAAAAGTGAGCAGTTTATTGCTACACACAGTGAGCGTTATTTACAGACAGTGAAGCTAGACTGCACGTTACTTTCCTACAGTCTATGAAGCTGGACTTCAGGGGGAACCAAAGGCCGAAACAATAAACAAAACCAAACTATCTTCTCGACCAGAGTTCTGTCTAATCCCTGAGCGAACAAAAGAAAGAAACAAAATGTACTAAACCAAACTCCCTAAACTAAACAAAAACTGGGGAAAAAATAATGTTTGAAACAAAATGCCGATTCACCCCTACTGCTTCGTGCTAAGCTATACACAAGGTCTGAGCTATTTACACTGTGTATAAGAAAACGTTAGCATTGCAGCTAAGGCTAACAGCAAACCAACTAGCAAAGGTTAAAAGCGCTGGCGTTAACACTGAAGCTAACAGCAAACTAACAAGCAAAGGTTATCTAATATCTAATATGTTCTATAATTCTATGTCTATGTGCTTGACACACCTACAAAATCGACGTTGACACCCACTACGCAAGTTTGTTGTGCTATCACCATAGTAACGGCCTCTAAGAATCGTGGATATTGTAGTGTTTGGTGCCCTTTAAAACACGTAAGCGAGAGAAAAAATAGGATTTCTCACGAATGAGGTTGAAACATTTGTAAGCGAGGATCATTACAGCAACCATGAGTATCGTTTTCTGATCTCGGAGACTCACGGGGTTCTCTGTTGTGTAATATTAAGTAATATCTACCTCTAAAATTGAAATCCCTATGAGTCTGGTTGCTGGAGAGTCTGGGTCAAAAAACAAGCATTTCAACTCTACTACACTGCTACATTGGTGTCTCCACCATAAACGAGTCCTGCATTGGCATTGAGGAGTATTCTATTCTAGGTCTAGCTGTGTATGTTCTATGTTTCAATACACTGGTGGACTGAATGATGAAATTCCGTATGATGAAACATGATCATGTTTTGTGTGCTATATCAGTTTTGATGTCCACTGGTTTTCATCAGCCTTTGTGCCGACTGGATCAACAGGTGGAAACTATTTTTAGTACCATCTATCTTTCATTTCAAATCATTTCAAGTTATTTCTTGTGTCAATTCTCATCGACATTTTTTTAAATGAAAGAACAGTCAGGACAGTTCTCTTTCTCTTAGCACAAAAACAAATTATGGTTGTTCATTGTTGTTATTGTTTATTAAACGGATCCCCATTATCTGATGCCATTGCAGTCAGCTATAGTCTTCTTATGGTCCACACATAACATTACATGACACAAAAGAGACAACAAAACAACAAAAAGAAAGAAGAAAATACAGACAGGTTGGTATTGTTGTTATTAGCATTATCATTATTGGCATTATTATTACTTCTACATATACTTTCAGCTGGAGTTCTAACTCAATCAATTGCAGAGGGGCTATTATTCAAGATATCTTTACCTTAGTATGCACATGAAACAAAGACATTATTCTCTCTCTTTGCCCATACCTCTTTCGTGATGTGAAAATATTGAAAAGGGTAAATTATGCAAAGATTCCCCCAGCCGATCACCAGCTAATCCATCCAACATTATTGAATGCATAAAATAGGTGTAGCTGACCTTTATGTATGATTGTGTTAAACATCATTGGGCCACATTTACATTTTTATCTTCTCTTTACTTTTAGATTCAAGACAGCTAGCTACTATACAACTACATTAAATATCATCATTTCCCAGATAGAGTTAATTATAGGAGTTAGAGAAGAGATAATATGAGTGTAGGAGCTACAGTGTTTTTTTTGTTTTTTTTTAAATCAAGAGTAGAACACACTGGGCTTACTACTATTAGTGTTCCTTAATAATAAATAAATTGATTACAAAGTGATCCTGCCTACAAATGGAAGCCCTTGTCGTCTTTTGGATTACGTTTAATGACACAGCGCTTGAGCAAAGCCGACTGAGTCCCGAATGTAATAAAAGATAGCTTATGTTTTTTGGGGTTTTTTTACAGAAAAATGAAATTAAGGATAACATTTAGGATAACCCTCCCCTTATTCCCAAGGTATAGCAGCCCGTGTATTTCATTCTCGGGCCCTGCCTCAGCATAGTTTAGGATTAGAGAGAAGCAAACAGTGTGAAAAGGGATAGCCAGAAATAGTTTATTGTGTTAAACGATAACACTAAAAGGGATGTATTAATAACCGGCTGAGGTAGCGCTATAGTCTCCGAGTCTCTTCCTCACACGACTGGAAGCTGTCAGTAAAACCTGTTGGAAATTCATTCAGAATCGAAATCCCATTTGTCTTAAGCAACTCTTATTTTCTTTTGCCATACTGTTGACTCAGCTCCAGTGCCGCAATACATTGGATGGCAGGCGCGCGGCTACGGAGCGCTCGGCTATTTGCGGGCTGCAGATAAACCAAGAGCCATAAATCAAACACTGGTTTTGTATGAATGGATATGAAAAGCCTTTGCGGTGAATGACAATGGTTTCACAGTAGAAGAAAGCAAATTTAAATTAGACTGGGATTTCAGAACCAGTTTGTCATATTTTTCCTGCATCACTTTTCTCCCTCTCCTCCCCATCATGCTGCCTCAGGCTTGTATTCTCACGAATTAGCATTTGCCAATTTAGCGGTGTGGGCATTACGTCAGATGAAGTGCAGGGACATTAATTACACATCAAAGGAAAGTCTTGATCTAAACCAGTGATTCTCAACCTTTTCCATATCTAGGACCCCTAATTTAGTCCAAATTAGGGCCACGGACCCCCATTTGATGAGATTTTGTCTCTGAGAATATGTTTTTTTGTCAGATATGATTTTGTCCAGAATCCCATGACTATCTGTATTGTAGGTAGAGAGATAGCAGTGAAACTTCTACATTCTCTAATGGTGTTAACTTCCTGTAAACAAAATAATGGTGAAGTTTAACAATTCATCAATTTGCTGGGGACCCCTTGGAACCCCCTCAAGGACCCCTGGCGGTCCCCGGACCCCACATTGAGAACCACCGATCTAAACATTAAGAGGGAAAAAAAGTCTCGGTGGGCAAAACAACCATCCCCCACCTGGCATCACGGATAGCTGCAGAGACGTCCTGGTGGCAACCGCCAAAACTGCTCCACTAATAAGACCCTAATTAGCTTAATTGGTCAAGTGATTATCATCACCTCATGATCACTTTGTTTAATGTAATGATGGGTGTTATAATTTTCAGCAGGTGGTGCATTACTCTAAATTATGCCTCTGTTGATGGCGTTTCCGTTGCTTTACATATTTCCTTGGATATTAACGCCTTGTTCGTAATTAGCGGTTCAAAAAACGATCTTCTTCTTCTGCTATTGATTTTGCCGTCACGGACAAAGCGATTACAGGTGGCTGCTTTTTACGCGGGTGACCTTGCGATTCATCTCGGAGATGAATCGCCGATACTCGGATCTGATTGTCTATACCTTTCGGCATTTTCTCCGCAGGACCTCTGTACCTCCCTCCACCTCCCTCCCTCCCTCCCTCGCCTGCCCTACCCTGGGGAGAGAGAGCGTCGGGTGTGTTTTTTTCCGAGCTTAGCCTTTGTTTACCTGGCTCTTTGTTTTCCGCGCTGTCACATTATCTCTATAAGTGACGACGTAGCCTCCCCTGTGGGCTTATAATGAGGAAGGCGGCGCGTGGCCTTGTTGCTGTGGCTTAGAGGGTATCGCCACATGTTAGGGCCAACTTATTTGGCTTACATAACCTTTAAATTATAGCCCCTGATAACTGCCTGTATTTATGTAAAAAAAGAAAAGAAAAAAAGGGGGGTAAAGGGGGTAAATGCATGCCTTCACTGCGGAGGAAAGAACCGTGCAGAATCAGCGCCACTGGGTCTGTGGACCGGTGGTTCTCAACGTGGGGTCCGGGGACCCACCAGGGGTCCTTGAGGGAGTTTCAGGGGGTCTCCAGCAAACTGATGACTTGTTAAACTTCAGCATTATTTCATTCACAAGAAGTTAACACAATTAGAGAATGTAGGAGAATGACTGTTTTGATCATAGTTTCACTGTTATCTCTCTACCTGCAATACAGATAGTCATGGAATTCTGGACAAAATCGTATCTAACAATAAAAATATTCTCAGATTTGGGTTTGAGAGACGAAATCTCATCAAATGGGGGTCCGTGGCTCTAATGTGGATTAAATTAGGGGTCCTTGATATGAAAAAGGTTGAGAATCACTGCTGCAGACTATTAAAATTCAGTTATGGCCTATATTTGGCTATCATGGACTATATGTTTGATTATTGCTATCACAAATTGGATGCTATAGGTTGTACCTTGTCTATTCATTTAATTGTACATGTGTAAAAAAAAAAACCTCCAGCCCTGCATAGTGGAAAAAGCGGTGACAGTTTAATCTTACAATACATCCAATGTATACGATGTTGACAATTCACTATAACGCAGCCTCAACTCTGTAAATAATTATTGACGGAAGAGCGCGCATGATTTGTCATATTGTGAGAGTATCAACCAGAAAATGGAGCTGATTCTCTCACAACAGAAACAAAACAAACCCATTTGACCAATGGAACACAGTCTTCACATAAAAGTGTCGAACTATCACAGTTTTCTCCGCATGGTGCAGGATGAAATGAAAAGCAAACCCTGGCGAAACTATCAAATTCCAGCCCCATGGTGCATTCGCAATGTTCCCATCTCAAAGCGAAAGTTCACCTGAAAACAGAGTTCACACACACATTGTTTTTTCCTGTGATCTTAGACTGTTCGATCGAAATTTCTGGACATGCAGCTGTATCGCAGCAGACAATAAAGGATGTAATCCGTCCTGTCATCAAGATACAAAGGGTTTGTTTGAGCTTTTATATCCAAATTCATTGCAAAACGGTTATAAACCAATGTGATCTAAACCCCTGTGAAAACCCTGGATATTGACACTCTGTGAATGCCCTCCACAGACAGATTAGGTCAATATGGATGATAAGCTTTTACCTGCTGACCCACAATTTCTGAAATTCAAATTCCACCTTTGATGGAAATGCAAGCTCTAACTATAATTTTCCCCTTTTAACTATAATTTTCCCCTTTTAACTATTTCTTTTTTTTTTTTTTACACACACATGCCCCTATGGCAGATTGGTGTTTTAGTTCTGCAAACATTTCTTGGAGGCAGCCCTGCTAGTCTCAATGGTTGAGTTAAAGAGTCCTAAATCACCAAGCTCAGTGAAAAAGACATTGGGTCAGAGAGAAGGTAGCTCATATAATGAAGCTCTCGCTACTAACTGAAAAAATACATTCTAGCCATACTGAGTTATCTAGGTTAGCTAGTTAGCCTAGTTGACCTTCCAAGTTCAAACAAGCAAATAGTAAACATGTTGTCCTCCACCAGTGATGTAGTTCCACCCTTGGGTCAGTCAGTGATTGCTGAGTGTACTTGAAATATGAGTGAAATTGTATAAGCATTTTGGTATGGGACAATGAAAGGACAGATTGACCATATATTTCTGTTGCCTACTCTCCTCAGAATTAGGCTTTCAAGTTATATCTTGAAATGTAGTAACTGTAATTGTCCTGTTTTTACTCAATACAGTACAAAATATAAGAACTACAATACGCAATAAATACAATCCGTACATTACACAATGTACACTACAATACAATTTATAATACAATATACAATATAACATACAACATCAGGAGCGTGAGTGTTATGAATGATATAAATTTGTGTGTAGACTATTATGTTACCTTTAACTGTATTGCTTTACCACTGAGTCCCCATTCATTGTCCCCCACATTGTATGATAACTTTAACTGTATGACCTGCTTTACCACTGAGTCCCCATTCATTGTCCCCCACATTGTATGATAACTTTAACTGTATTGCTTTACCACTGAGTCCCCATTCATTGTCCCCCACATTGTATGATAACTTTAACTGTATGACCTGCTTTACCACTGAGTCCCCATTCATTGTCCATGCCGCCCCCTAGCTGCACAAAGTCAACATTACAGTGTGACTAACTAACGAACGAACAAACTAACAGACGGAGACCGATCCATAGTCCCCCCTTTGGTGGGGGACAACCAGCCATACTAGCCTATAGCTATCTAAGCTACTTAGCTAGCCTCTGACCTTCCAACATAATGTCATGGGCATGAATAAATGAAAAATAAGTAATATTTATATTATTTTATTTATTTTGACTGGAGTTCCTTCTTTGCCATTCAAGTTTTCCAGTTAGCTAACTTGCACTCCGAACTTTGGCTCCACTCATTGTTCAGTTTAACTCAACCAATAAGATGTCTTTATCCAGAGCACCTCTGCCTCTAAGAAATGCTTGTAGAAATAAAACTCCCATCTGCACCTCAATAGGGGTTCATGAACAGTATTAGATGCTCTGGTAACAAATAGCACAACTTTTGAAAACCAATGTCTCAAGATACATACAACCATAGCAAACTAGACTGAGGTAATATTATTTCATTCTGTGTCCCAGATTCTACTTTTCAAGAAGTAATTCTGCCTGATTGCAATCAAGGATGATGAGCTGAAAAAAGCCTGGTGGTGACAGCAGATTCCTAGGGCAGCTGCAATCATTATGATTTCAATAATTTTGATTAATGATTACAAATCATATAAAAGCTACGCTAGGCTAGATTTTTATGTAAAAATGCACCTGTCTTCTCAGTCTAAATCACAAATCGGCAACAGAATCGAGACTTAAGAGCAAAATCCCAAACTGCCTCCTAAACAGCAATGAGCGAGCTTTAGGTCAGAGGAGTGTGCAGTTAACTGAGGTCACACTACATGAGTTCTGGGTAATGAAGTCCTTCAAACTGTAAACAATTCAAACAACTTGGCTGTACAGAGGGCAGATTATCAGTGAGCTATTTCTCCTCTAATTTCACTATGGAAATCAATGAAGAAATTGAACAGAAAAAAACTACTAAAAAAGTGCACCCTCTGTATTGGATATAGTGTTGGAAGGGGAGTTTTTTTTGGTATTTTGTTTATTATCCATCAAATGCCATTCATATGTGCAACAGGTACTCTACACTGCGATCCACCAAAAAAAACTGCACCCAGCACACAAAAATCCCACAAGCTACATTGAGAGGACCTGATGTCCAAGAAAGGTAAAATTATAAACAGTATGCCATGGAATACTGGACAATGTAGCCCAATGAAGTACATGGGATGAATACTTTTACAAACAAGATTTTTTCTGTTATTGAAAACTAATAGTTTCACATAATCCCATTCATTCCCATTCATTTGAATGATTTTTTTTGCACTGCACTTCACACAGATCACCTGTCAATCCTTTTCCTTGGATTTTCTGTTGATGCAGTTTGAGTTTCTCTTTTCTTTGTCTGTTCAGCCATGGTGGCTATCGCTGCTCATGCTAACTACCCAGTCCAATACATCACTTCCGATGTGCCAGAAGATTTTTCCCAGGAACAGGGGCGGACTTAGTGATTTGGGGGCCCTAGGCAAAGGCAAGCATGGGGCCCCCTGAATCCCAACCCTCTCCCTTTTTAATCCATCCTTTCTACATATTACCATCAAGTTGGGTCTGAGAAAACTATGCATGCAAGGGCACATTTTGTTGTTTTTCTGCCCCATTTGTGTAGCTTGCTTTTTTTGTTTTGGGTGTTACTTCTCTCTCAGCTACTGATGCAGTGGCAAGAAAAATTTAGAAAAAAAAGAAAAAAGAAAAAGTACCGAAGTAGTAACAAAATAGTAGACAAGTAGCAAAATTGCAATAGAAGTGGAATAACCCACTATAGCCTGACTGATTAGGGTGGGTGACCATGACTGAAGATTGAAATAATTTATTGTAACAAAAAGTACATTTATTTTTATATTGATTAAAAATAAGTTTACATTAGTTCTATTCTTGTGTTTTTTGGGGGCCCTCTGGCTGCCGGGGCCCAAGGCAGTCGCCTATCTTTGCCTAATGGTAAGACCGCCCCTGCCCAGGAAAGAGCTACCAGACAGTGTTAGAACAGCAAATGTAAAAACTTTCATGAACTGGTTATAGTTTCAACCACTACTGTGTTATATCAATCAGTGATAGAAAGTAGTAAAACTGACATATATTGGTATGAAAATGTCGCCAATTATAACTTGAAGCTTCCAGTCACATCAATGTCACAAAGGGACAGTCAACCCTTACTACCTCGTTTGCAGCAGTGTAGGTTTATTGCTTTGAGCATTTTAAAAAAATGTGATCCTTCCTGAATTTCAATGACACAGACATGACATGCATTTATTTCATCTCACCGTGGCAGTTTGGCAGAGTCCGTATCATCTTCTAAATCACTTCTTAAAAAGTTTTATCATAAGGCCTTTTTTTATAATCATTGGCTCTTATTTATTATTGTTTATTATTGCTTTATTGTTTTATTAGGATCCCCATTAGCTGGCAAATGAATGACAGCTAGTCTTCCTGGGGTCCTCACAAAATGCAAAACAGTACAAATAATCAATAATAAGATAAGAGAATACTTAAGACAACAATAATAATAGTATAAAGCAGTGGTTCTCAACGTGGGGTCCGGGGACCACCAGGGGTCCTTGAGGGGGTTCCAGGGGGTCCCCAGCAAATTGATGAATTGTTAAACTTCACCATTATTTCATTTACAAGAAGTGAACACAATTAGAGAATGTAGAAGAATGACTGTTTTGATCATAGTTTCTCTGTTATCTCTCTACCTACAATACAGATAGTCCTGGAATTCTTCACAAAATCATATCTAACAAAAAAACATATTCTCAGATTTAGGTCCAAGAGACAAAATCTCATCAAATGGGGGTCTGTGGCCCTAATGTGGACTAAATTAGGGGTCCTTGATATGGAAAAGGTTGAGAATCACTGGTATAAGGAAACAAATTAATTTAAACTAAATCCAGTGGAAAAAAATAATAACAATATATAAACATAGAACAAATAATAACAATTATTAAGTTTACATGGTCAGTTTCATCAGTTCACTTTTGAGTGTCTTTTTGAAAGTGTAATTATTCTTTGCCAGCCTGGTGGATACTGGTAGCTTGTTCCAGTTAAATATGGCTCTATAGCACACTGTAGCTTTTAAATAATTAGTCCTAGGTCTGGGAAGTACTAGGTCGCCACTTAGCGCCTTTCTGGTGAAGTGAGTGTGAGTGTGTGAGAGTTTTCTATATATAATCCAATTCAGTGGTTCTCAACCTTTTTCATATCAAGGACCCCTAATTTAGTCCACATTAGAGCCACGGACCCCCATTTGATGCGATTTTGTCCCTCGGACCCAAATCTGAGAATATTTTTATTGTTAGATATGATTTTGTCCAGAACTCCATGACTATCTTTATTGTAGGGTAGAGAGAGATAACAGTGAAACTATAATCAAAACAGTCATTCTTCTACATTCTATAATTGTTCTTGTAAATGAAATAATGAAGTTGAACGCTTCATCAATTTGCTGGGGACCCCCTGGGATGCCCTCAAGGACCCCTGGTGGTCCCCGGACCCCACGTTGAGAACCACTCTTCTAATTGATCAACTAAGAATGTAAGATTACTAGAAGATAAAACCTTCCTAAAGAATACGAGAAGGGAAGTAAGAAGTCTGTGTTGAACCGGCAGCCATGACAGACGTTTATGCTTTGAAATACCGTTTATTCTTTTTAAGCATTGAAGTACTACTCTGGCAGCTCTATTTTCTGCCAACTGAAGTTTCATTTATTCTATTGTGGTTGCCTTGTCTGTTAGTTATTCCATCTGTTGTGGGCCCAGGACACCGGCTACCGCGTCCCCTTGTAATCCCTTAGACCTGCTAGAGGTTGCCATTGTGCATCTGTCACACCCTTCTCTAATGTCTCTGCTCCATTAGCGGTGCTCATAGCGTTCACTTCACCTTTTTAAAGCGTGTGAAACCCCCTTTGACAGCATGGCCATAGACCATTCAGTTCCTTTTTAATTAATGTTATGTCCCTCCATTAAAAATGAACTAGCGTAGCTAATTGGTGCTGGAATGAGGTCCTCTTACACAACACGCTGTAGTGGATACAAGCTGTATTAAAAAAGTCAAATTGTGACTTTATTATGGGACAATGCGAGGAAAGCTCCACCCTTGGATGCTCTTAGACTGTTAGATATCATGAATCTATGATGTTCAACGAATTAAACGCAAGGTACGTCTCCGATAGCTGTGTTTTTTAATAGCGTGGAAACATTTCTGGGGGGATTTTTCCTTTAAATGTGTGATATACAGTACTGTGCAAAAGTCTTAAGCACCCTAGCTTTTTTATATAAAATGGATCTTTGATGTTTATTTGTTTTCTGCATTGGTGTGTCAGTAGACTGCTCTTTGTAGTACATTTCTTTGATATGGATGGAGAAACTTTTCATTTCATTATTTTTGAAAGCATCTTTGCTTTATGGATGTTTTTTTTTTTTTACATGTGCCTAAGACTTTTGCACAGGACCGTACATATGGTGACCAGACGTCCCGGTTTCAAGATGGGCGTGTCCCGAGTCCCCGACAAATATCTGTAAAACACGAAAATGTCCCGGTTTTCAACATTCGCTACCAAATCGTCCCGGTTTTCACCACCAATTAAAATAATAATAATAGCGTTACCCTTGTTTTCAGCGCTTACATAGACGTTTATCATGTTCCCGTCCCGCTCATTATTACCTAACCCAATCAAAAAAACATAAACAATGCACCACGCGTCTGAATTCAACACTGATTTGTCTGTAATTGTGTCAATCAATCAATGTGTCATTGTCAATGCTGTTGCTAGCCTGACAGAATCTGTCAGTACGCTAACGGTTAGCTGTCACGGTTGACTGACAAATACCTTATGCTTTGTTTCGAAAGGTATCTGACAATCAATAAATATGTTATATTATACCAGTGCAATCCTTGGGTTTTGTGTTTATTTGTGGTATTATACAGTTTTCAGATGAACTATGTTTTGGTGGATTTTTTGGAGATAAAACGTCATTTTCGGTTTGCCGAGGCTCTGTCCATGGTGCTGAAAGGTGTGCTGAAATAATTGAACGTGCGCTACACTTAAGGGTCCCGGTTTGGGGGTTTGAAAATGTGGTCACCCAAATGCATAACCAATTTACATGATAACAGGGCAACACAGAGCTTACTAAGCATATTTGGCACTCCGTTTTTCTCGAAAAACATTCATGCGATCCTTTTTTCAGATAGTATGCCCAAACAAACCACACTTTTGAGCGGGGGGGTTGTATAGCTTCCAATAAACATGTAATACATCTGTCTGATAGATCTGAGTTGCTCCTCCAGAAGAAAAGTGGTTATTTGTTATGTGCTGAGAACACAAGGTAAAGATTGTGAGCGCTATCAGATTAGATGAATAAACATGTCATGCGGGGGGGCCATGATGCGTGATTTGTTACACGGGGTCAACGTTGCAACGATCACCGGTGTGAAACGACGCAATTGTATTCACGCTGTATCTGTACATGCAAATATGTATATCCATGGTTACTCTTGACTGGGCAGGCGCGCTCTCGTTCAGCCTTACCCACACATAGCTGCTCTTTTTTGTCATGATTTATGCCTTCCTATAAGAGTGTTTCCTTTCTATCTGATTCATTTGATGACTCGTTTTACTAGACTGAGACCAGGGCCCCGAATCCCACCAGATCCCGATGTGCTGCTTAAACGATAAATCCATCGCCGCTATATGAAAACACATCGGACTTACTCCTGCCTGTTCGCTTCGTCAATAAGTGCCAGCTCTCTGTTCGGGCTCCCATCAACACAACACAACGTTACAAAGAGACTTCGGCTGCTCCCGCTATCAGCCTGTATAAATAACACAATTAATGGCGGTGTCATGAACTGTGCCTCGAGAGAAAATACATAGTATTAGTTTAATGGCTGAAATCTCCCCTGTTACATATGCATATGCTCATTTATTCTCAGATTTATAAAAATGCTGCATACGCCACCAGTATGCAGCATTCCCTTGTCAGAAATCACAAAGAATGGTACAAGTGTAATATCCACACGCTGTCAACCTCCCCAATTAGCCTTAAAAATTGTTTAAACACCCCGTATTTGCCTACTCAGCGTTTCCTTCGGCTCAATCTCACCAAGAAAACGGGAAAAAAAAAAAAAAAAGCTTACAGAAGTGAATGTAAACAACAGCAGCTTTGCCGGCTGTGAAGTTGATCATTGTGGAGAGGTTGACTGAGTCCTGAAAGATGAGGGTATTATTCGGAGACGTTTATAGAAATTATGAATTTTCAGCGGAAACAAAGCATCGTTGTCGTCAAAAATGCCGTGGCCTCTAAATAGATAAATAAACAATACAACGAGGAACAGGATCAGGATACACATTAAGCTGAGTGTTGGTCTAACTCAGTGATTCTCAAACTTTTTCATATCAAGGACCCCTAATTTAGTCCACATTTGTGCCTTGGACCCCCCATTTCATGAGATTTTGTGTCTCGGACCCAAATCTGAGAATATTTTTATTGTTAGATATGATTTTGTCCAGAATTCCATGACTATCTGTATTGTAGGTAGAGAGATAACAGAGAAACTATGATCAAAACAGTCATTCTTCTACATTTTCTACTTGTGTTAACTTCTTGAATATGAAATAATGGTAAAGTTTAACAATTCATCAATTTGCCTGGGGACCCCCTGGAACCCCCTCAAGGACCCCTGGTGGTCCCCGGACCCCACGTTGAGAAACACTGGTCTAACTAACTCTTCCCAGCAGGCCTACAGTGGAATGAAGAGATGAGTACATTTATGTCCGTCTTCACCCGTTAGTTTGTTTGACTGTCTGGCTGTCAGCAGGATATCTAAAAAACTTATGAACGGATGTCCATGAAATTTGGTAGACAGGTAGGCCTTGGGCCAGGGAACAATTTATTAGATTTCAGTGGTGAACCAGATCTGGGATTTCCACCATTAGGCTGTGATCACATTGGGCGGGCTTTTGAACCCTCCTACACCTTTTTTCAGTTATTTTCAATGGTTTAGTGGTGGCAGGTGTGCCACCACTAGGTGTGCCATTGTGATACCTTGGTAGAATTATACATACAATATAAACAAATGAGACCTTGGTGGAGACGATTGGTAGCCTCTATCTCACACCAGTGATGTTGTCAGTGCTAGTGTTTCTCAAAATTAAGACTACATTTCCCATAAACCCCATTGTTTGCTGTGGAAGAACAGCACCCTCTTCCTGTTTTGTGCTGTAAATCAATCCAGTAGATTTCCCTCCAAATCTGACCCGGAGGCACACAATGTAAAATGCAGTGTAGAGGCCGGCAGTGGTGGAAGAAGTACTCATATCTTTTACTTCAGTAAAAGTAGAAATACCACAATATAAAAATACTCTGTTATAAGTAAAAGTCCTGCATTTAAAATGTTACTTAAGTAAAAGTACAAAAGTATTCGCATCAAAATGTACTTAAAGCAACAAAAGTAAAAGTACTCATTATGCAGAATGGCCCATTTCAGAATAATACAGTATATATTATATTATTGAATTATAATTATTGATGCATTAATGTGTAAGCATCACTTTAATGTTGCAGCTGGAAAAGGTGGGGCAGATTTCCACTACTTTATATACTGCTGGGTAGCTTACAGTAATCTATAATAATACATCACAGTTTATTAGTTGATTATATTTTGTATTAATAATCTGAATCTACAAAGTAACTAGTAACTTAAGTTATCAAATAAAGGTAGTGGAGTACAAAGTACAATATTTCCCTCTGAAATGTAGTGGAGTAGAAGTATAAAGTAGCATAAAATGGTAATACTCAAGTAAAGTACAAGTACCTCAGAATTGTACTTAAGTACAGTATTCAAGTAAATGTACTTAGTTACTTTCCACCTCTGGAGGCCGGCAATCTTCTCCACAACAGTCTTGTTTGTTTATGAATTAAAAATTACATGAATTATACTGAAGTGTCAAAATGTATGTGGTAATGACTTATCGATGTTAGAATAATACATGTAGCACCTTTAAATGTAAAATAAATAGACGTATTTTGTGGAAAGGAAGGAAAAAATCTCTCATCTCTCATCTTTCTGCCACTGTATACGAACAAAACATGAACGCTTTCCACAATATGTTTTTAATTTCAAGAGAAATAACTGGCATCCGAGCTATTTCCCCTTAATCGAATCCCAAATCAAAACACACGAGAGCCACTTGCCATAGCTATACGCTTTACTGTCCGTCCTTAAGAGGAGAGGTGAAATTGAAAATGCCCGAGTCTCCATTCCCCCTCAATTTATGGGCCTTTTTTTGGGATTAATTCCTTCGGGAGGCTGGAGTCAGCGCAGTATGACAGAGAACCCTGCCCTTCTCCAGAAAAGGATTACACTTAGTGCTTCATTGCACTGATGCGGCAGTCAAACTTGAAGGGATATGTCACCTGTCCCAGGCTACAAGCAGACTAACTGGCAGCCCGGCTGGCTCGGTACAGAAGCCCCGTCTCTGCAGCCCGGAATGAAATATTCCTGGCGTTTTTTTTTTTTTGCTTGCATCCATTATCTTCCTTATGGGAAAACAGCGTGAGTCCTTTTGGGGGGGGGGGGGGGGGGCGGCGGGGAATTGTTCCCCCAGTAATAATCCTCGCGGAGACATCAACACAAGACGGATGTAGTTCCCCTCTGATGTAGCAAATGGAGCTGTGCTGTCTGTCTGTTCTCTCTCTATTACACAACACAACACAGCGCCGAAGAGAGAGAGATTTTGGAAAAGAATGAAGAAGTGTTCTTTACTGCTGCACTGAGGACTCAATGCGCCATTGTTCTGTCAGGATCAGGATAACAGTGTCGACTCAGAGCAAGCCTTGTATTTAATGTTTATGGGAAACTAAACTTCCTTAAACTGTCCTGTAGCACCGTGCTTCTCAACCTTTTCCATATCAAGGACCCCTCATTTAGCCCACATTAGGGCCACGGTTGAGAGATGAGATTTTGCCTCTCAGACCCAAATCTGAGAATATTTTTATTGTCCGATATGATTTTGTCCAGAACTCCATGACTATCTGTATTGTAGGTGGAGAGATCAAAACAGTCATTCTTCTACATTCTCTGATTATGTTATGAAACAATGCTGAAGTTCAACAACTTAGACCACGGACCCCCATTTGATAAGATTTTTGCTTTTAGATGTTTTATTACAGAAAGTGTATGAAACCCATGACCAAAATAGTCATACATCCTGTCATTGTGTTACTTATGGATGGAATTATAGTGAAAATAAATGATTCCCCTTTTTGCTGTGGACCCCCTGGAACCCCCTCAAGGACCCCTGGTGGGTCCCCGGACCCCACGTTGAGAACCACTGCTATAGCACAAATAATTGCATATCTCCACGGAAATCACAAGACGTATTCTCTCCAATGTATTTCTTCCCGGCAGCTGCTAACCACCCATAAAAGCAGCAAAGCATGGATATTTTGGGCATAAGCGATCTCAAGTATTTCCGCGTTTCTTCCCCAGGCGTATATATATGGCACATAGATATGAATATAACAGTAACATCAACAACATTATTAATTTACCATTACAAAAACCTGTGTAGTGTTTCTCCAGCACCCTGCAGAGTGCGAGGATGAGTCAGGCAACATCAAAAAACTGTCCCCGTGAATGGAAATCGATGAGCGCATTAATTCAGAGCAGTGATTTCTTTATCAGTGCTATTTCAAAGCCATCCACTTAGGCTGGGTGTTTTATGGAAAAAAAAAAAAAAAAAAAAAAAAAAATCCCATCTCCCAGCCAATCTCGCTGTAATATTAAACAGAGACGTTGCATAATTTGCTGTAACAGAGGTAGATAATGCGTATTTGGAGAATGGTTGGTTAACTGAATATTTAACGACAATAGTATGTTCCTGTGTACAGAAGAGAAACTTTGCTTTTCCAAAAATGTGTGCGCCTGCTAAACGGCCCAATAATGACTCATCCTGGAACTAGCTATTAATGCAACACAGTCATTTCCCTAGTTTCCGAGTGTATATAATCACTATGCAGCAATCTGTTGCGAAGCTGAATGATAGATGCTCTCTAAAATCCAAAAACACCTTTGGGAAAATTACTCCTCATGACATTTTTACTGCTGCTGGGAGCCGCTTTTTTTTTTTTTTTTTTTTTTTTTTTGCACCGGGGCGACGTGCACGGGCGCTGGGGGAAGATATTTTTAATTTTAACTGTTGGAACTGAGTGCCCATAAAAACGAAATGAACAAGCCGGCTCCCCCTTTTGTTATGAGCGCGGCAAAGTGTAACACTGGTTTGATATGCATTAGTTTGATAAAATAAGCATTTATATTTATGAATGCCTCTCATTCGGCGGCCTCATATATAAGGAAATGACTTGAAAGCATTTCCAAAATGCACCGGGCGTTGCACCCCCCACCCCCCACCCCCCACCCCCGTTGCGCTGCTTCGTCAACAAGCTCCTGATGAAGTGGCAGTGTGAAAAAAAAAAAAAAAAAAAAAAACAGAACGCGGCCCATTATAACTGCCAACAATAACGCATAAAGGAGTGGAATTTTGGAGTTTTGGACGTCCTCTGTTTTCAGTTGCCATGTTCATATTTTCAGCCACCGCTGTCATAAATTACGGGGGTCATCGTGCCATTCAGTGCGGCGAGAGCTCTACAATAACAATAAAAATGCCTCTATTCCTCATAGCACGTCGCACATTGTTTTTATTAGACTGTGGCTGAGTAAGTCGGCCTCATAGGGGGGTTTTAGAGCTCGGCTGGCTGCACTTCTGGGCAGCATGGCCTCTCGCAGTTCCTTTGGCTCTTATGGCTATGTGGTTCTCTTTGAACGCTGTAGACACTCTCCCTTATCCCTTTTCTCCACACTCAGCAATATGAGGATTCCGTGTAAATGTCAACCGCTGTGTATGATTTTGAGGTATGTGCGAGGTTGAAATAAAATGAAATTTTTTTTTGGAGTGAAGTGCCCCTTTATCCACAGCCCCTGTATCAGTTGGACTAGTCCATACGCAACTCGGCGCAGACTTGCCAAAAATGCGCATAAACAGTGTAAATTTGGGAAAATGGAAAAATCAGCTTAGTTTAGTTTAGTTTAGTTTTATTTTGCACAATTTAAGAAAATACACAAATGACAAAGATAACAGATAATATACAGTGCAGGGAGAGGCAGAAAACCCAATGGGCTTATTTGAAGCCTCCACCTAAAGAAATTTAAAATTTCACAATGTTATGGAGAACACAAAAATAACATACAGAAAATAATATGACAATAATATACATAGAAGTGATGGCAAACTAATAAAAACAAAATATATATAGCTTCGTCAGTCCCTGCCTATGCCAATGCCAATGCTCAATGCCCTCAATGTGCAGTTTCAGATTGATCGGCCAACCCATTGAGAAGCAAAATGGATGCAGACAGACAGACAGAAGGACAGGGTTTTCCTCATTTTCTAGTAGGATTTGTCTCTGATCTTCTCCGGTTGACCGAGTTAGAACTCACAAATAATGTTGTGAGGAGGAAGTGAGGAAATAAGGAAGCAAGGAACAGTAAGCGAAATAGCGATGCAATCTTTCGACTTCATAGGTATCACTCTCTGACCGGCCTTTGAAGATTTATTTTTTTATTTATTTATTTTTTTTCAAAAAGTGGCATCTGTCAATAACAACTACGCTTCAGGCCATCCAGCTTTGATGAGCCGTCAATGCCTGCAGGCTATGAAACCTATATTACCAGGTACCTGAAGTAGATGTTTCATGTTTATATTCATGGAGGATCTATCAACGCTGTTAAATGAGAGTCGATATCTTGCGCTGGACAAACCTTGGATGAACCTATCTTCAAAAGTTTGAAATGTATGAAATGAAGTTCCATTACAAACTTGTTTGAAAGGCTGTCTTGTCTGAAAAGATTTGTGATGTGAAATACCAGCAAAGATGAAATTCTTTGTTCTGAATATAATTGGCTCATCCCTTTTGAAGCGTGAGGCTGTTGTTTCTGGTAGTGATGGGCTCATTGTTTACAATAATTACACCACACTATCAAATTTAATTTCATAATGTTGCACTGATGTGCAAATCCTGCATGCGACACATTTAATATTGCTGAGAAATTAGTTTTAATGACATAAAAAAAAAAGTTGACAAAATAAACACGATTGTTGTTGTTGTTACAGACACGGGGCCCATTGATCCACTTGTGTTTTTATTTCGGGCTCATTGGGTAATTTCCAGTTCTCTACAATATCTTCAGTTCAGTCTTTATTATAATCCCAGAGGGCAATTTGCTTTGCAGCAAAATCCATCACAAACAACAACAACCCACATAGAAACACAGTACAAGCACAAAACAATCATTAAAAATAAATAATAAAAAAAAAACATCACTCAAACATTGTAGCAGTCAAAAGTGAATGAATAACAGAGTTGCTCAAGGATGGGCATTAAGTAGTTTGATAGCACTGGGGATAAATAAGCGTTTGAATTTTCTTCTACATACGGTGATTGCAGTCTGAGAGCATGGCCTGAGCTTTCTGTATGACTTGTCTGTCAAATAGATCAGACGAGCACATCTGTCTGACATCTGTCTGATAATTTCCCCACATTGTTTTATAATGATTTCCATGAGGGATCAACACTGAAAGACCTAAGCTTCTTTAAACAAGCAAATAGTAAACATGTTGTCCTCCACCAGTGATGTAGTTCCACCCTTGGGTCAGTCAGTGATTGCTGAGTGTACTTGAAATATGAGTGAAATTGTATAAGCATTTTGGTATGGGACAATGAAAGGACAGATTGACCATATATTTCTGTTGCCTACTCTCCTCAGAAGGCTTAGGCTTACAAGTTATATCTTGAAATTTAGTGACTGTAATTGTCCTGTTTTTACTCAATACAGTACAAAATCTAAGAACTATAATACGCAATAAATACAATCCGTACATTACACAATGTACACTACAATACAATTTATAATACAATATACAATATAACATACAATACCAGGAGCGTGAGTGTTATGAATAATATAAACGCTAAATGATAAGTGATATATGGTATTGCACAGTAGGTAAGTGGTAATATGATATAAGTAGTCAACACTGAC
Organism: Centroberyx affinis; assembly: GCF_046629955.1. Classification (NCBI taxonomy): domain Eukaryota; kingdom Metazoa; phylum Chordata; class Actinopteri; order Beryciformes; family Berycidae; genus Centroberyx; species Centroberyx affinis. The sequence continues at coordinate 36,806 of NW_027284505.1, read as the reverse complement.
GGCACAGTGGTAGTGCAGTGATGATGCAATAACAGTACAACAGTCCAACAACTGTACAATAACTACAATAACACAATAAATACAGCAGCGTATCACATACATCAATCAAGTTTATTTTATAAAGCCCTTTTAATATCAAGATGTCACAAAGTGCTTGAACATAAACATAGGAATGAAATAACAGAATAATAAACAGCAAAATAAATACAGACCCAGTCTTGATCCCCAAAGAGCATTAGCACAGTACTAAACAGGCACAGTAGCAAGGAAAAACTCCCTAGATGAAGTTAGAAAATAACTATGATAACTTTAACTGTATTGCTTTACTACTGAGTCCCCATTCATTGTCCCCCACATTGTATGATAACTTTAACTGTATTGCTTTACCACTGAGTCCCCATTCATTGTCCCCGACATTGTATGATAACTTTAACTGTATGACCTGCTTTACCACTGAGTCCCCATTCATTGTCAATGCCGCCCCTAACGGCACAAAGTCAATGTTACAGTGTGACTAACAAACTAACAAACTAACAAACTAACAAACTAACAAACGAACGAACGAACGAACGGACAGAGACCGATCCATAGTCCCCCCTTTGGTAGGGGACAAAAACCCTTGTTGCACAGTGCCTCTGCATTTCCATCAAAACACAATTTGTTATCAATGATAGTACCCAAGTACTTGCAGCTTCCAGCACATTCTACCACCTGGCCTTTGATAGTGGTTGGCTGGAAAGCATGTGGTTGAAGTCTAAAATCAATGGCTTTATCCTTTGTTTTCAGTGCATTAAGCTGCAGGAAGTCTTCATCGCACCACTTTCCAAAATAATCACCAACAGGGCTGTGACATGTTTCATTGTCTTCTAAAAGGCTCAAAATCACAGAATCATTTGCAAATTTCTCAATATGCCTCATTGACGAATTGCTAAAATGGTTATTTGTGTACAAGGGGGTCACAGTGGTGACCCTGTGGAGTTAAAAGGTCCAAAATCCAACCTACAATGTTTCAATCCAGAAGTTATGAATGAGTTTGTTTGCTAAAATATGAGGCTGAGTAGTGTTAAACGCAGATGAGATGTCTATAAAAAGCAACCAGGCGTGTCTTGTTGCCCTCTAAATGTTTGAGTACCATGCTGAGTAATGCAGCATCTTCTACTACCTGCTTAACCCTGTATGCAAACTGTACTGGGTCCAAGAACCTCCTGGGTCCTCACCAAGAACTCTTCCTCCTAAGGAAGTTAGTCCAACTGGTCTGAAATCGTTAGCAGAAGACAGGGCTCAACTCAGCTGTCTTCTCTGGGCAAGGACATTTCCTCACCTTATTGCCCTTGAAGATCCTCATGACACAAGGGTCAGTCCATCCAAAAGTTGGTGACCACTTGCCTTTGTTCGAACATTTCGTGCCTCTACTTCATTTCCAAAATCCAAATTCATATTAAGCGTATTCAGTTCTTGTGCCAGCTGCCTATCAGTTTCATACCCAACCAACTCCACCCCTCCAACTCTTACTGTCCTTAGAACAGTGGTTCTCAACGTGGGGTCTGGGGACCACCAGGGGTCCTTGAGGAGGTTCCTGGGGGTCCCCAGCAAACTGATGAATTGTTAAACTTCACCATTATTTCATTTACAAGAAGTTAACACAATTGGAGAACATAGAAGATTGACTGTTCTGATCATAGTTTCTCTGTTATCTCTCTACCTACAATACAGATAGTCATGGAATTCTGGACAAAATCATATCTGACAATAAAAATATTCTCAGATTTGGGTCAGAGAGACAAAATCTCATCAAATGGGGGTCTGTGGATCTAAAGTGGACTAAATTAGGGGTCCTTGATATGAAAAAGGTTGAGAATCACTGCCTCAGAAGGAATTATAGTATGCATCCCATCCCAAGCTGAACCCAGATTATTCCCGCTTAAATTCCCTCTCCAGTTTTTTCTTTATAGCTTTGCTTAGCCGTCATGATTTCACACTTGATTTCCCTCTGTAGCCTGTGCTTCTCAATCAAATCACCCTCATGAAAGGCCCTATTTCTCTCATTCATGTGAGCCTTGAGGGATTTGGTGACCCATGGCTTACTGTTGGAGCACATTCTAACAGTCCTCTCTGGGAGGAGCATGTCCTCACACAAAGTCATGCAATTGCTAATAATAAAAGCCAGCTCATCAATATCAGAACATGAAATTTGGGATGAAAAACATCCATATTTGTCCAATCAAAGCATTCTTGTAGAGATAGGGTCATCAGTCCATACTTTAATCATTCTGGTTCGTTTTTCCCCCGTTTTAGAAGAGTCTTGTAGACTGGGATGAGAAGTGCAGTGTTGTGGTCAGCTGACCCTAGCGGTGATTTGGCTATAGACATGTACGCGCCTTTAATGGATCCATAGCACAGATCCAGGATCTTATTGTGGTGCATGGGACAAACAACATGGGAATTGGTGGAAATTATGGAGGGTTTCAACATACAATGGTTAACCCTTATCCTACCAACATATTTAACATACAAGGACTACCGACTGGGGTCCCTGGGGACCCCCCCTGATAGTGTGTGATACTTTCAATTAGGACCCATGGCAAACATGAACTCAATAAATAGTTCCATCTATTAAAACTGCATAGGCGGAATTGGGGGCTTTTGACTGGGGTCCCCCAGGACCCCAGTACATTGGTATTTTTAAAAAGCACTAATTAAAACAAAAACAGAAAACAATGATATGAAGTCATTAGGAACAAATTGATTGACAAAGTCATGAAAAATTGGAATGATAGAATAAAGCACCTGTGAGATATGACAAAAAGTATACCTCTGGGGTCTGCGGGTATCCCAGTTGGTAGGATGAGGTAGGGCTGTCGCAATAACCGCAATATTATATTATATTATAATATAGACAAGCCAACCGCGGTGGATGGCAAGCAGCCGCCACAACCGCGCTATGTTCACATTTTTTCTTTTTTTCATGAGGCTAGGCACTTCTTGTTTTACACCTCAATGCGTGTGTATTGAATGTTAAATAAATTCACAATGAAAACAATAAGAGTGTATTGTTTCCCCTGCGTTTACACGGAGCCTTTTAATCAGTCAATTACGTTACCCTTTTATTCCGGGAGGATTCGAATAGATGTTATTAACCCCGGGGCGCTCGGGCTTGATGTGGGCGGTGCAGCCCGTTTTTTATATCGAGTCCTGACTCCGCCTCTCCGGGCCAGTTTCGGTTTACAGCGGTGAAAATTACAAATGGACCCGATCATTGCGGGGGGGCAAAAACAAAACGTCTTTTTCTGACACTTATGGAGTCGTATGTTTTGATAAAACTGTTGCTTCATCAGAAAGAACAGCAGTAAAGAAACAACCGACACAGGTCCATCTTTTAAAAAACGCGGTGGATTCGGTGTTTTGCGCATGTCAGAAACTTTTATTCTGATTCCATACTGTGGAGCATGTATTGTTAATGCGATCGTTATATTTAGCGCTCATGTAAACACTCGCGTAGCAATCTTCCTTCAGAATGAAAAGAAATGTCTCATGTATTGAATCCCAAAGCATCTGCCAATAAAGTGGTACAGCTGATGCCGGTTTGCTCTACTTGCTTGTCATCCAGAGAGGTCTAATGATCACAGCGCTTCCCACACACAGTGCAGCCCCCCCTCCCTCCGCTGCGAGCGGAGACTGTAGGTTATGTATTGATATGCAAATTAGCATGTGACGTCATCCGGCGACTTCTTATCGCATACACCGCAAACCTAAATCACCACAGGGGAAATTCCTTCACCACGACAGCCCTAGGATGAGGGTTAAAGTCCGCCAAAATAAAATTAGGGGCATAGGGGGAGATTGACCGTAGTCTGTGTGCAACACATTTGACAGCCTCCTTTGGTGGAGGCCGGGGTTGGTTGTCACACTTTTTACTTTGGCTTTCATTATCTCCACAACCAAAAGTTAAATAGTATCCAGTCCAAGATGAATTGAAAACCTAGGATGTCCTGCGGAATTTGAGTTACCCTTGATGTAATTGTCCTATTTAAAATATGAGATATTGCATGTTCAATACACTGTGAGCATCGTGTTGCTTGTCAAACAGTATGGGGTTGGTTGTCACAATTGTTTACACCTGAAGGTGAGGGTGGCATAAATGACTGTTTTCATCATTCACCTTTATTTATAATCAGCCAAAAAGGTAACACCAGTATGATTATAGTTTATGTTTTCGACTTTCTTTCTTTCTTTTCAGGCTGTCACATGTGACAACCAACCCCATGATGAGTGTGACAACCATTCCCAATGGGGGAGTTATGCTAACAACTTTCTGCTAAAGACAAACAAAACATTTATACTGCAGCTCTCCTTGCCCTCTTTTCAGTGGCAAAGTTGATTTTAAAGTATATTCATATATCAACATACTACAAAACAAAAATGAAGACTTTGTTTTCAGCCAAGAAAAACTGAAATTTTCCCCTTACCTCAAATCTTTTACATTTGAACAGAAATTGACCACATAGTCCTCAAAGCTGAACATTTCCTTATCAAATTTTTTTTTTTTGTGTGACAACCAACCCCGGTCACCCCTACTGTGGAAAAAAAAGACATTGTTATATATGATCTTACATACAGTATGACCATCCTTCTTTTTTTCACCAACACACACAGTGCTTTCACAGCTGTAAGCAGCTCATGGCCATGAGTTCGGATCTGATGACGTTCATCGTTTCCCTCACCCAATTTTAACTCACTCATTCACTCTCCCTCTCTCATCAACCTCTTCAGTCTTTCCCTCAGTCCCCCAGAACAGGCTGCTGTGGGAACAGCTAATGGCGAGTGTGTAGTAGCCCACGTAAAATGTTGAAGACAGAATCGCAAAAACAAAACGGTCCTGCTAAAATATGGGACGTAATTGGCAGGTTATTATTCTGTGCTATGGAGAGCATGAATCTCTCCTCCTACAACTGCCTCAACAACTTCCATTAGCCTATTATTTTTTTCTCTGTAAATGCACTGGGGACTACACATGTTGTTGAGTGTTTCAAAGTGTGTCAAAATTCAAGTCATTATTTGATCTGTGATTAAAAAAAATAAATAAAAAACTACTGAAAATGCCAATCCCTAGTGTTCAATATAATGACATTACATTGATGTTTCTCTTGCTATTAGCTATCCAACTAGCTAGCAAGGTTAACAGACTAGCTAGACAACAACTAACGCTAACCACCTGAACGTCCTGAATTTCTTCTTATCTTATCTTATCTTATCTTATCTTATCTTAACACAAACCAACACAAACATTACATTGATGTATTAGCTATCCAACTAGCTAGCAAGGCTACCAGACTCGCTAGACAACAACTAACGCTAACCTCCTGAACTTCCTGAATTTCTTCTTATCTTATCTTATCTTATCTTATCTTATCCCATCTTATCTTATCTTATCTTAACACAAACCAATAATACTGGAGCTGGATGGATGCTAACTAAGCTGCTATCAGAAAATAAATTTGAGCATATCATTTACGTTTAGTCTAACTTCACCTTCACATGCTGGCACAGGTCTGATGCAAATGCAAATGCAAATTATACCTGGCCAGTTTCTAATGCTCCTTTCTAAATTAGAGCCTGCAAAATTGCACTCTGTAATGGATGTATGTTTACAAAGTAAAACACTTAAAGAGGCATTAAGTAATGTTTTTCTTGCCCCAAGCACAAAATGACCATAATACAACTGTGAGTTGTCGATTGGGTTGCTGATCACTACCAATGACTCAGTGATTACTTGGCCAGGTGCTGATTTCTTTTAAAATTAGTTTTCTGACTCACACACACAATAGCATGGTGATATATTACCTCTTCATGTTTCTATTGGATCTCTGATCTAATTTGATAAAAATGTGATTTTGTTGTTTGTGTCAATTCTGCAACTCAAGGGGACAGGAGGGGTGGGGGGATATGGCTGGGGGATGAAGGTCATTGATTACTTATTGCCACTTTAATATAAATACCAGCAGTAAGAGGTAACTGTTTGAATTTTGAGGGCTTGGACCCAGAAATCTTGTAGGGTGACATCAGTAAACTGCACGCAGCACGCTCATGTTTATCAACCCAGCCGGTCTGTGATGCTTTATATTACAGGATACCAAAGGGATGAGAGAGGCAATATATAGGTCCAACATCCATGAACTTATCCTTTAAGTTTGGATTCGTCACTTCCTCTGTGTGGAGAAGATGTCCCACCAGTGTGCATACCAGACACCAGAATTTCATTTTGGGCAGATAGGGTGAATCTACAGCATCTTAAAGGAACAGTTCACCCAAAAATGAAAATTCTGTCATCATCTCCTCCCCCTCATGCCAGTTGAAACACAGGTGAAGTTTGTCCATATAACACACAGGGAGGTTGCCAGCACAACTCCATAGCGGCCTTCTCCAAAACAACTGAAGTCAGTGGGGACCAGTTCTTCAGAGTTCCAAAAAGACCTACAGTATATTTACACCATCATTTAGTGCAAATCTTAACTACAGCTGATTGATTTGGAACAAATAATGGTGTATAGGTCTTTCTATTCAGTGTCATTGTTTGTCTGTTTTTGTTTTGGAACTCTAAAGAACTGGTCCCCATTGACTTCAGTTGTTTTGGAGAAGGCTGCTATGGAGTTGTGCTGGCAACCTCCCTGTGTGTTATATGGACTAACAAATTTCACCTGTGTTTCATTTGGCATGAGGGTGAGTATATCATGACAGAATTTTCATTTTTGGGTGAACTATTCCTTTAATTAGTGTGGATGGAACGCTCTTCTCTCAGCGTCAAGTCACAACATACTGAAGTAAAAGTAAGATCACTAACTCCAAAAATACTCCAAAAAAGTACAAGTACACAAAAACTCTTCTCAAATTCAGTAATGAGCACAAATGTAATTCATCACTGCCAATTTCCATTTGTTCTCCCAATAGCACACACAGACTGCAGCTTTAAAGCCTCTGAATCCCGTTGCTCTCTCAGGGTCAAAAAACCTTGTACACCATACATGCTACCATCCATTGGTACTTATCATTAATATTTATAAATCTAAATTGATATTCAGAAACTGTAAGCACAGTGTGTTAGGGAAAAGGGAACCAGGCGCCCCCAAAAGATGGTGCGGCACACACACACACACACACAAATAACCACTCTTTATGGCAGCCTAATAGGCTACTAATAGCACTTTTTTTGTGGGTGAGCTGGATTTGTTCATGTTTGCATATCGCAGAATGCCATTTTCTTTGCTGAATATCTTTCAGGCCCTAATTGTGTTCTCAGTGTGGTTATAAGGTTCATTATTTGAAACAGTTTGTAATATAAATTACTACATGAACAGTCTAATCTGCCTACAATAAAATGATCAGACATGCCAAGTGAGAGTGAAATGAGAGAGCGAGAGATTGTCTTTTCTTCAGGCAGTCCAGCGGCTCAATAAATCTAATAGCAAACCTACTCTTGTAGATCACATCTTGATGGTTATTCCACTTTAAAGCCCCATTCACACAGCGACTTATATTACCTAGGGACTTCCAGTGATTTGTAATAATTGCAGAGATTGTCAGTAATTCTACTGCTCTGCGAATCTTCCATATCTATATTTTCTAAAGTAAAAACGCCAGCACAAATACCCTCCCAAAACTGAGCTCCAATGATAATACTAATCCCATGCAAATCGAACTCTCTGTGATTTCAGATGTAAAAAATTTTTTGGTGTGGGATTTCTTTCTGTTCTTTGTCTTCTAGATGTGATTTCGATCCCCCCCCCCCGTCATGGAAAATGGGGCAGTAGTGGGATGTATGTTTTGAATGCAGCAAAACATACATCCCACGCATTTTCAGTGCAAACTTCAAGTTCTGCTTTGCTTAAACATAAAGTGACAAAGTGTAAAATCTTCACCTTGTAAGAGTGATGTAATGGTCATTTAGCTCAGTGATTCTCAACCTTTTCCATATCAAGGACCCCTAATTTAGTCCACATTATAGCCACGGACCCCCATTTGATGAGATTTTGTCTCCTGGACCTAAATCTGAGAATATGTTTTTTTGTTAGATATGATTTTGTCCAGAATTCCATAACTATCTGTATTGTAGGTAGAGAGATAACAGTGAAACTATGATCAAAACAGTCATTCTTCTACATTCTCTAACTGTGTTAACTTCTTGTAAATGAAAAAATGCTGAAGTTTAACAATTCATCAATTTGCTGGGGACCCCCTGGAACCCCCTCAAGGACCCCTGGTGGTCCCCAGACCCCATGTTGAGAACCACTGTTTTAGATCACCACATACTTGTCCCATGCGGATAGGGCATATGTTAGTCCCTCGCCTAAATCATACAAGTGAAAGACCATTAGGCACCTGGAAGCATTTCTTAGATATTTGGTAGCTTACATCAGTGGTTCTCAACCTGGGGGTCAGGACCCCCCAGGGGGTCGTGAGATAATTTTCAGGGGTCGCGAGATGATTTATGGGATAGGGGGGAAAAAAATCTATTTGTACTATACATACTACATACATACTATATTATTATCATGTCTATTTTTTCATTTTTTTCTCAACTTTTTCAGCTTTTTTAGCAATATTAAACTAAGCAGAAATACTAAACAGCTTTCATTGAAACAAGCTGAAAAAAGATAAAACATCCTTTATATCATTCTTTCTCTATGCGCTCCTGTAACAGGGGTCGCCAGTTGGCATCAAGTGGTTTTAAGGGGTCACAAGCCAAAAAGGATGAGTGGCCACTGGCCTACATCACTCCTCACATTAAAGGAATAGTTCACCCAAAAATGAAGTCTGTCATCATCTGTGAATAGAAAGACCTATACACCATTATTTGTTGCAAATCAATCAGCTGTAGTTAAGATTTGCACTAAATGATGGTGTAAATATACTGTAGGTCTTTTTGGAACTCTGAAGAACTGGTCCCCACTGACTTCAGTTGTTTTGGAGAAGGCTGCTATGGAGTTGTGCTGGCAGCCTCCCTGTGTGTTATATGGACAAACGTCACCTGTGTTTCAACTGGCATGAGGGTGAGGAGATGATGACCGAATTTTCATTTTTGGGTGAACTATTCCTTTAACGTTGAACACAATTCACCTCTCCAAAGTACTGTCGCAAAGTAACAAAGTAACTAAACAAAGAGATTAAGGAGAGAAATGACAAGGAAGCACAGTGAGAGAAAGGATTAAAATAAAGTAGAAACCTGGGGAAAACAACAGTGTTGACAGGCACTGTTTGCGCAAAGCAAACCTTTGCCAGAATCCCTTTTTCAGCGTCAGTTTGTGGGGCCTCTCAGACATATTGGACAAACAGTAATCCTTTTTAGTTCACGGTCCATGGTTCTGTGTAGTGTAGACAAAAATTTGGGACGCTCTTCTCTGTTGCAGCCTGAAATTTGTGACTCGGGCCGATAAGATGGGTGTATTTTTTCATAAAACATCTTGCCTAGCGCAGCTTTAAACTGAAAGTTGCTACCACTGTCTAATATGTGTGACGAGCCCCATCTGCAGTATAGAGCAGTGATTCTCAACCCACATTAGAGCCACAGACCCCCATTTGATGAGATTTTGTCTCCCGGATCCAAATCTGAGAATATTTTTATTGTCAGATATGATTTTGTCCAGAATTCCATGACTATCTGTATTGTAGGTGGAGAGTCAACAGTGAAACTATGCTCAAAATAGCCATGCTTCTACATTCTCTAATTGTGTTCACTTCTTGTAAATGAAATAATGGTGAAGTTTAACAATTCATCAGTTTGCTGGGGACCCCCCTGGAACCCCCTCAAGGACCCCCTGGTGGTCCCCGGACCCCACGTTGAGAACCACTGCTATAAAGTCCGGTCTCGGGGCGCCCTGGTGGCTCACCGAGTAGGGCGCGTACCATTTGGCTCAGGCCTTCCCGTAGCGACCCGGGTTCGAATCCGACCCGTGGTCCTTTGCTGCATGTCCTCCCCTCGCTCTCTCCCCCATACCTTCCTGTCTCTCTCTCACTATATCTCTCAAATAAAGCATAAAAAATGCCAAAAAAATAATCTTTAAAAAAAAAAAAAAAGTCCGGTCTCCGGAGATTTTGTGAAATAAGCACGACGTCTTAAAATGTAAATATGTGCTCTGTGAATGAACAGTGAGAGAAATTTGTATTTTGATACTGATATATTGGGGTGTGGAGGTTGAGGTGATGGATTATCTTCAAGTCCAACAACCCAGGTTCAATTCCAAAATCATGCCAGAGAAGATTTCTATTGTGAGTTTTTCATATTTTACCATGACCAAAGCCTTTCCCTAACCTTAACCAAATTTCGTTGCCTGAACCTAACCCTAATATTAACCTTAACCATAATCAAAGTGTTTTTAGTTGCTTCAATTTAACCGTTAAGTAACCTTTTCACATGATGAACAGGTGAAAATGGAATGGAATTGTCACATCCAATTCATAGCGGAGTTCCCACTTAGTGTCCAAAACACATAATCTGTACTTTTTTTTAAAAGTTTGTGCTCATTTCACAAATCTTATGAGACTGTGGTGGGAAATTAAATAAATTTCATATGCTAACCCCATGGAGAAGGCCACACACAGGTAACATGGCAACAAGGGAAAGTCATCGTGCCAGCTCCCAGACTTGGAAAATGGAAAGCAAGTCCCCCCCCCCCCCCGAGGTAGAGCCGAGGCTTTTAAAAAAGTCCCAATGCCAACTGTACAGCATAATGACCTGGGATAGGTTAGGCCAGTGAGCATGGTCTAGCAAGCATGATGAAACCGCAGCAATGCCCCGCTTCCAGCATATGATCAATGAGAAGAAAGTATCAGTATGTCAGCGAAGGACTGCACAGCATGCCAAAGGAGGACACACACTCCCGGGAGACCCCCGCACAGCCCTGTGTGATTTGGTCGAGGCGGAAGAGGTTAACATGCTCCGTTCCACATAAGGAGACAACTTGTAGTGCCATTTGTCAAATTCATGTTCTCTTTTACTCTTCGTTCACTTAGCCGCCTTGCTAATCCCACAGTATGGCTGTTGCGGGGGGGGGCTTTATCTCCATCGTGTACGCCAGTGATTCTCAACCTTTTTTCATATCGAGGACCCCTAATTTAGTCCACATTTGGTGAGATTTTGTCTCTCGAACCCAAATTTGAGAATACTTTTATTGTCAGATACAATTTTGTCCAGAATTCCATGACTATCTGTATTGTAGGTAGAGAGATAACAGAGGAACTATGATCAAAACAGTCATTCTTCTACATTCTCTAATTGTGTTAAGTTTAACAATTCATCAATTTGCCTGGGGACCCCCCCGGAACCCCCTCAAGGACCCCTGGTGGTCCCCGGACCCCAGGTTGAGAACCGCCGGTGTGCACCACTTAGTTGTCACGCGGGTTTGCTGATTGTGAAGGACGCTTAATATCTCATTATTTATATTGTTTTCATAGCTATAGGCCAGAAATGTGTCTGAACTCACCTCGGATTTTTACCTCCAAACCAAACACATACTGCTTTTTAGTTTTGGATCTTCGCATTACTTTGAGGTTTCTAACTGAATATACCATTCCATCACTAATAAGCAAACCCATGTGCCATTTCAAAGTTCGGCGTAGCTGCGGGGGCCGCGGTGCAAAAAAAAAAAAAAAAAGAGAAAACAACTAACCTTCTTTGCCTATAATAAACCTAGAAATTATGCGAGGGTAAACAAATGAACTAATGAGCCTTGATGCCGAAGGAAGGCAGCCTGAACGGCGTCACCGAGGAAAAGGGCCGGGGACGAGCCGGGGCTAATTGGCAGCGGCGTTTCAAAAGTTGCACAATAAAAGGCGAGGCAACGGGTAACATATGCAACAGCTAATAGGGTTTAGCGTGTGAAATGACGGCGGGCGAGCGAGCTCGTGAGGGGGGGGGGCAATTATGACAAAAGCCGCGCACATCCGCGATAAACCGTCCGCCTGACACAATCTGGCTAAGCCCCCGGGGAGGCAGCTTGCGGCAAAAACTCGAGGGGGCTGCAGGAACTAACAAGTGGAGGAGGGCGGAGAGGGGTGGAGCAGGGAAGGGAATCCGGATAAACAACACGTCTAACAAGCCGGGCGCATGGTAGCGTGCGCCCAGTTTGAGTTAAAGCACGGGTATATATATATATATAGGGTACACCGAGGAATTCCCGCGTGAGAATAATGCTAAAACGAAGATGAATCAGAATGAAGCGAATGAATATTAAAGCAGAGGCAAAGAGAGGTTCAGTAGGCACGAGTGGACGTCTGAAGGTAGTACGCAAATGCATCCGTACACAGGGAAAAGACCGCTTCACGAACGGGGGCGAGCACGGAGGCTAATTGCACCCGTTGACGAGGCTCGGGGAATGACTCGCTCATTACGTTTACATGGCCGTGTACAAGGGGACGCTGTCATGACTAGACGCTTTTGTCAGGAGGTGAATGCCTGCCAGTCACGTTTAATGGGGAGAAGGGTTTGGATGAGTCATGATAAATGGATGCAGTACGCAGTGGTGGAAAGTAGTTAAGTACATTTACTCAAGTACTGTACTTAAGTTCAATTTTGAGATACTTGCACTTTACTTGAGTATTTCCATTTGATGCTACTTTATACTTCCACTCCACTACATTTCAGAGGGAAATATTGTACTTTCTACTCCACTACATTTATTTGGCAGCTTTAGTTACTTTTCAGATGGAGATTTGACACAATGGATAATATAACAAGCTTTTAAAATACACAATAAAACACATTGTTAAAGATGAAACCAGTGGTTTCCAACCTTTTTGTCTTTTGACGTCTTACAAAAAGCAGTGTGTAGTCGGGTCACATTTCAGATGTCTATGAGTTGTTAACAGCTCCACCAAATAGTGATTTTTCCCTCTAAACCTCACATGGTTTCATTTCAGTAAATGTTCAAATGATCCAGTATTTCAGCAAAAATCAAAGATTAGAGAAAAAGTCCAAAAACTGAAAACAGATTTGTGTATCAGAACTTTGTTTTTTCTTCTTTCCTCTCCCATTAATCATCTCATGACCCCTCAGATTTATCTGGTGACCCTTTGGAGGGGCCCGCCCCTTAGGTTGGGAACCACTGGACTAAACTAGCTATATGAAGTAGTTCAAACTAGCTCCACCTCCAGCAGCTACAACAGTAACATGCTGCTTACTGTACACACTGATGCTTCAGTATTAATAATCTAATGATGTCATATATAATAAAATATCAGTCAGAGGGACCAAACCACTACTTTGACTTTAATACTTTAACTACATTTTGCTGCTAATACTTATGTACTTTTACTTAAGTAGGATTTTTCATGCAGGACTTTTACTTGTAATGGAGTATTTTTACATTGCTGTATTGGTACTTTTACTTAAGTAAAGGATCAGAGTACTTCTTCCACCACTGGCAGTATGCAGTATTGTTTTGCACATCACTGAAGGACTTTTGTACCATATTACTCTTACTTGTGATGAGGTCACTTCTTGAATTGTCACTTAATGGTCTTTAAAGTAATAATCTGTGACATTTTCATATAAATAAATGTCCGTTTTGCGGCTATCTATTACCAATTGTTATAACACGATACTGATTCAACCTATAGCCAGTTCATGAAATCTTTTACATTTGCTGTTCTAAACACCTGGTGTATGGTAGGTCTTTCCTGGGAAAAACTCTCTGGTGCACAGGAAGTGATGTGTGTTACATTTCCGGTTTGTTTGGAATAAACAGAAGAAGAACTGGGTGGTTAGCATGAGCAGCGACAGCCACCATGGCTTAACAGATGAAGAAAAAAACGCCACTTACAGAAACTTCATCAACAGAAAATCCAAGCTCCGCCCACACTGTTTGATTGACAGGTGATCTCTGGGAAGTGCAGTGCAGAAACGCCACAGCAATTTGTGCCCATACATTTTGATACATACAATACATACAGCTGAGTTTTAACAGGTTTCAAGAGGCCAAGAGTCTTGAAGCTCATACAAAATATAAATGACTATGTAGACATTAATTTCATGTAAGAACAATACAGATTCTGTACAGTCCCACGGTGCATTCATGGCAATGATGTACAGACATAATAAATCATAATTTATTTGAATGCAATCTCAGCTCTCTGGTTCCCTAGTTCTCTTCTATGGAGAATACAGTAAAGTTAGGCTACTTGGCTAGCTAGCTGATGTTGACAACTGAACCAAAAATTCCTTATATTCTGTACATACATAGAGGCATTGCTTACCATCATTAAAAGATTTGGCTATATCACCATGGCAGCAGTTCATGTAAACCAGTGATTCTCAACCTTTTTCATATCAAGGACCCCTAATTTAGACCACATTAGAGCCACGGACCCCCATTGGATGAGATTTTGTCTCTCGGACCCAAATCTGAGAATATTATTTATTGTTAAATATGATTTTGTCCAGAATTTCATGACTATCTGAATTGTAGGTAGAGAGATAACAGTGAAACTATGATGAAAACAGTCATTCTTCTACATTCTATAATTGTTCTTATAAATGAAATAATGAAGTTTAACGATTCATCAATTTGCTGGGGACCCCCTGGAATGCCCTCAAGGACCCCTGGTGGTCCCCGGAACCCCACGTTGAGAACCACTGATGTAAACTAACGCATCAAAACTCATTTGCATGCGAATAGGATTATGCAAGACCAAAATCGTAGCTAAGGTGTGGAGATTTCTAGTTGATTTTTCACAACAATTATGTACTACTCAATTTCTCAGAAGTGACTGGCAACAAATCCAGCTACTTTTTGGGACCACTGGGAAAAATGTTCATGTGTTGTCTCCCAAAGCGTTTGGCGACAAATTGGTACAGCTGATGCCAATTTGCACTACTTGTCTAATTCAAAGAGGTCTGATGATCACAGCGCTAACACACCCTCCCTCCCTCCACCAAGAGTGTTGGGGGGGGGGGGGGGGCTGTAGCAGATATATTGATATGTAACTCGGCGTATGGCGTAATCTGGTGACTTCTAGCCACTTTTAGAGCAGTGGTTCTCAACATGAGGTCCGGGGACCACCAGGGCTCCTTGAGGGGGTTCTAGGGGCTCCCCAGCAAATTGATGAATTGTTAAGCTTCACCATTATTTACTTTACAACAAGTTAACACAATTAGAGAATGTAGGAGAATGACTATTCTGATCATAGTTTCTCTGTTATCTCTCTACCTACAATACAGATAGTCATGGAATTCTGGACAAAATCATATCTAGCAATAAAAGTATTCTCAGATTTGGGTCCGAGAGGCAAAATCTCATCAAATATGGGGGTCCGTGGCTCTAATGTGGACTAAATTAGGGGTCCTTGATATGAAAAAGGTTGAGAATCACTGTTTTAGAGCATCTGATAGATACTTTCCCTTGGAAGAGAGGTAGCAACACTGTCCACTACACCAGCAGCATGCCAATAGCGCACGGGGGCTTGCCATGACTTTGTATCTTCCATCTCTCTCTGACTCTGAGAGGCACGCACCTAATACATTCACCTCTCTGCAACCTCGTTCCCCCGTAGCACACCTCATTTACTATCATTTTGATCACAAAGTCAGTGCCGGGCGATACGCGTGGAAAACGGGAGCAGTCGCCGGAACACGTTCCAAAGGCGACAGGGGGGCTTTTCAAAAAGCGCAGCTGCCAACTGACAGACTGCCATGTCTGAGTGTAACACTTTTTCCACAAGCATTAGATTAGGCTGAGAGAGGGGAGGCATGTGCTAGCATTGATGATGACATCAAACCCCCGAGTCTCTGTTGTGAGTTTCACTTGCCAGGGATATCACCTGAGGAGAGGTTTATTATGATGAACTTGAATATACTGGCATCTCTGTTTGATGCTAGGCTGAGTTTCAGGTGCCTCATATAAAGTTTTCAAGTGTATGTTACATGTAGTCTAAGGGCATTTTCACATTGTAATAGTCCTGTAAAAGTACCAACCAGTTCACAAGCTTGTTATATTGTATTGGTCCGGTTCGTTTCACACTGCCAAATATCAAGCGGACCTATTAGACGTAGAGCAGTGGTTCTCAACGTGGGGTCCGCGGACCACCAGGGGTCCTTGAGGGGGTCCCCAGCAAATTGATGAGGCGTCAAACTTCATTTACAAGAAGTGAACACAATTAGAGAATGTAGAAGAATGATTGTTTTGATCATCATTTCTCTGTTATCTCTCTACCTACAATACAGATAGTCACGGAATTCTGGACAAAATCATATCTAACAATATAAATATGCTCTGATTGGGTACGAGAGACAAAATCTCAATGGTGGACTGTCCAAATGAGGGTCCGTGGCTCTAATGTGGACTAAAGTAGGGGTCCTTGATATGGAAAAGGTTGAGAATCACTGACTTAGAGGGCGTTTTCCCATTATAATGCTACACCTTGCCATTGAACGATCCTGTTTTTCTCTAGCTTGTGAGATTTCAAGGCTCTCTCCATTTAAGGAAGGGTCAAATGACTTGGGAGTATTGAGTATTGACATTGACAATGAGCATTGACGAGACAGAAGAACTCCCCTGTCGACAATAGGTATGAAATAGGTGAGTGCATATCCATTCGTTTTCGTAAAATATTGACTGAGGCAGCGGGTGTGCCATTTTTCACTTGAGAAAACATACTGACAGTGGACTAACAAGAGAAAAGAATATTGTTACAGACCCCACGGTCGCTACCAGCTAGGCGATTACAATACCGATCAAGCTAGGGTCAGGAACTCTTTCCTCTTTGCTGTAATTTGGCTAAAAAGAAGCCAAACAACCTGCCGTGAATCAACAAATCATTGCGCACATATCGTCATTTCCTTATTTTCACACCAGAAATGATCCGCACCGGAACGGAAGAGGACCGAGACCGCCGATTTATGGCAAACCTGCGAGTCCACATGGCATGTTCACACCTGTCAACAATGATCCGAACTTGGCAAAAAAGTCCACATCAAATTATGTAGGTGTGAAAGCCACCTAAGAGAACTTTCTCTATTTGGTCCACTGAATGGCAACTTTTATCAGTAGGGTTCAACTAACAGGGGTTTTTGAAGGCCAGTACCAACACAGATATTTTTGGATTGAAGATGATCCCCGATATTTTGTACAAAAAAACATATTTGCTGTTTCCCCCACAATTGTATTCTTGGCAGATTGGAAAAGCTACAGAAACATTTTAGACCATGGGACACTAAACTGTTTGCAACACAGGGTGATGATACTACTACTACTACCACTACTACCACTACTACTACTACTACTACTACTACTACTACTAATACTACTAATACTAGTTCAATCAGGAGAGACTAGGATGAATGCTCGAATGAAAAAGTTTATTCATGACATAAAGCAAGATGTAAACTTTGGCGTAAGCTCCATGGAGGAACTCCTTTCGTGAAGTTAGGGCTACATCCGGGATAGACGTCGGAAAAAGAGAGGGAAGTGAGGGCTGACTCTGATTGGTTCTCTGGAAAAAGAGGGAAAGTGTTCACCAACTCTGATTGGGTGAAGAGAAAGCATGAATGAATGATAAGTAGTCTTCCTGATTGAAATTACGTAATACTTCACTAATAAAATATATGCATGCACACTTGTGTGGAATCTGATGAAAATGTCTCATTACAATCAGTTCAGGTCAAGGGCTTCCCATAGACAACCAGTGTAGTATTATTTCTTTCCCGTCTGAATCCTAATAACAGAAAATATCAAAGTACAATTTTTTCATAAGAATAACAGCATCATTGTCACTCTGATTTAGACAAAAAAAATGTTTTTTTTCAACAATGCTGTGTGCCTGGAAGGCATTGGGAACTAAAAGGTAAATTCAAGGCAATAGATAGGACTAAAGTTGTCAGGGGAATAAAATATATCACCACTTTAAATAACCCACACTGTATTCTGAGGTTTCGCTTTATTCTTGAATTGTGCCATAATTCAGCCTCTGAGACACACTCACACACACACACACACACACACACACACACTTGAATCATTTATGTCTACATCAGCACAAGAAATACAGGGAGGAAATAACTAATAAAGACGCAATCAAGAAATTTGCGAGACCTGTAACATTATGTGGTCTGTCTGCAATCACATTGTGCACATAAAATTTTTGTAATACTCTCTCTCTCTCTATCTCTATCTCTCTCTTACACACACACACATAAATATACGCAAACAGAAAACAGTGGCTTCTCCAAATATGCTGACTGTAAAAAGTCCAAACCTCTGAGGTGTTCCTTTTTTTTCTGAAAGTTGTGCAATTTTGTCATAATCCGGGCTCTGACCCACGCATGCACACACACACACACACACACACACATAAACCAGAGGCTTTTAATGCAGTCCTCATTGTATGCCTCTAATCAATAAAATAATGCAGGAAAATAGTTTGTTTTATGCAAGGAATTTATGCCACTCATTTGACGACTGAAGAAGAGCAAAATCCAATTCAGAGTATTCGCAAATCCATTTTATAATCCTGGATTGCACCCACTCTGCAGATAAAGGCTTGATTATCGCTTATCAATAAATCCTTCATATTTTGGCAAATTTGCTTTCCATTTTAAGTCGTCTTATTAATTTGCCTCTCTGCAGCTTGAGACTTTACACAAACTGCTACGGAAAGGAAAAGCACGCCCCACGCTGCACACCATGGGAAAATATGTGCATTGTAGTGTTTACTCCAAATCAAATAACCTCTATTTTGCAGACAAGTACAAAGTACCTGAGGCAAATCAATAAAAAAGCAGGGAGATTTCATTAAGTGAAGAGCCCTTGTGGTGACTTTCTAGGAGGGCTGAGCTGATCCAACAACCTGTCAGGGCCTTGTAGTCGATTACAACAGGGATTTCAGAACATTATTATGGGGTTCATGGGTCAAATTGTACACTACTGATGCCTCCTGTTGGGACTTGCTTTAATCTGGAGGCAGTTCTGAGCTGATTGCATTCCTCCTCATTTATTTTTGCACACCACTTGAGACACGGGGGAGCGTAATCCATACAGCGCACCACATCTCGTCTTCTAACACCCAAAGCTATTTATCAAATACTTTACAAGGCATTACTGATTAGTGTACTGCTTGACTCCATAGGTGTTTTAAGCCAGAATACATGAATCACGCCGAATCAAGCCCTTTAGTAGTTTAGCTTTGTTTTTTTTGTTTTTTTATTTGCTATGGTTTCCCTTACCACCAAAGAAGTCTTATAACCAGTAGGAATATTTGTGATGTTCCTATTTTAGTTAACCCCCCTACATAAAGACCATGAGTCAAAACCAGAGTTCAAAGTTGTTGACATGGCAGTCCTGTATTATTCTCTTCTTTATGGGAGACCATTGCTTGGCATTTTTTTCTATCACTGAGATACTGTACATGTTTTTGCTGAGTCATCGCTGCCAGTCTTACAATTGATCTGAAAGTGTACCTTGAATAGCTCATAAACCCACATGCAGTTGTCACATAAGAAAAAAATAAAATAAAAAAACTAGAAGCATAAACCTTTGCCAACACTGAACAATTCTCCAACTTGCTGTTACACCCAAAAACATCATTCCTATCACCAGAATATCTACTTTTTACTTTTTACTTTTACTTTAACCACGAAAATAGCCTCAAAATTTACATTTAATATGTTGGTGAACAGATGCTATATTTTGTAAAAGAATTAGGAAAACCCCATTAATTTCTCCCATACGCCGTCTGTTTTTTGATGCTGAAGTGTCGAAAATGCTAACAAACGTGAAGAAAATGATTTGAGGGCTATTGTTCCTTGGTCCAAGGCCTATCTGTCCACCAAATTTCATGGAAATCCATTCATAAGTTTTTTTCAGATATCCTGCTGACAGACAGAAAGACAAACTAATTGACAAGGGGCGAAAACATAACCTCCTCGGTGGAAGTAATTACATAATCATGCATTAATGTCTGTAGAACAGAAAGAAGAAAAAATGTCCTCTTTTTCAGAGGCTGTACTGTGGCAAAGGTGACACAGAGGTTAGTATGGCATTTCATAAAAATGGATGATTTAAATGGGTTTTCTGGGTATTTATGGGATATTTGATGATAGACTGGAAGCCGAGAGCAGTGATGAGTTTTCCAAAAATGGCTATTAAATATTTTAATAACAACAAAAAACATCTAACCACAAACTGAGGTATGAACTCCTGTCAAGACTTGTCGAAAATGCTGGTGTTGCATGAAGATGCAAAGCTCCAAGGAAAATCAAGAAGTTGGTTGTACTGCAGAAATACATCTTCTTTCACAGTGTGCTCCAAAGACAAACAAGAATATAAGAACGGACAACAACTGCAGAATGGATTTGTGGAATGCATAGGGAGGACGATGTGGGGATTATATAAATATAAATCTGCTTTATCTCCTGAATATCAAAACACTTGAGACTGTAAGCCATTGCCCTACATTTGTATTATGGGCCACCAAAGATACAGCGGCTTGGATTCAATTTGCAGCCCAGACTAGCTGTCTAGTTGAAAATTTATGTAGGCCGTTGAGATATGATATGGGGGCCTCCTACCGGACCCGTCACGTGGTTGCCAATATCCAGCCTCAAATCACAAGCCAGAATGTTTTAAAGGAGTCGGCGTCCCTTCCCACTTTGTGTTTTCCCACAGTGTAAAATATGGCCATCAAGAGCCAAATTCAGGTCAGTCGTCAGACACTTCACCCCTGTACACTAGTGCACTCTCAAATTGATTTGTGGTACTTCAGAAAATAATTGTAAATATATAGTTTTTGCTTTCGTTGGTGTATTGAGGAGTATCTAATGCTCCGGTTTCCTCCCACAGTCCAAAGACATGCAGGTCAGGTGAACTGAAGACTCTAATTGCCCATAGGCATGTGTGTGTTTGTGTTTAGTATGGTATATGATGTAAAGTATGTATATGACGTAGTAGAACAATGTATATCAACTATGTATATGACCTAGTATAGGATGTATATGATGTGTATATACTGTATATGTAGTATGCATACAGTATGTATGATGTATGGTATGACATATATGATGGTATGTAAAGCCCTTTGAGACTTGACTGTGATAAAGGGCTATATAAATAAACTAGACTAGACTGAACTAGACAGGTAATAGTTCAATCTTTGAGAAGAATTTTTGTTAAAGAGTAACTAAACCCCAACCCAAATCTGTGGTGAAGCCTGAGTACAACAGGTGGTGACAGTCACCTGGCACAACGACTATCCTATTGGCTAGTCGTTGTGCCAGGTGATGTCACCACCTGTTGTACTCAGGCTTCACCACAGATTTAGGTGGGGTTTAGTTACTCTTTAAACTCCCTCAATCCTTCCTTGTATTCAACAAGATGATCATCTGATTGATCATTTATGTGCATGCCTTGCCTTCCCCCAGATTTCAGTTGGCAGTGCTCAGATAGCTCAGATAGTCAGTCTTTGTTTTTAGTTACAGCTAGATTGAGCTAGCAAAGCAGTTTTGCATAAATGTGTAATAATACAATTTTGGCAATGCTAACAAAACATTTTGACTAACAGGCTAATACCGAAAGATAGCTAACCTACTGGAGCGTAGCTGTATAGTAGAGTGGATCTATTATTTTGGTGAATGATTTGGTTATCCTGATTATTCCAGGACTGTAGTAACTTCAACTAAAGCAACAGTTGATGCTGCACACCTAGCTAGGCGCTGTGGGACTGCACAGCATTTGTAGCAGAGAAGCGGGTTGATTGTAGCGGGAATTTGCTCACGCAATTCATGGAATTCCCTGCAGAGTTACAGTCAAAAATAGAGACTGTCCTCCCCCAAAAAACGACCCCATAGGTCGTTTGTACAAGCAGCTTATTACGACCTATAGTTAAGTTTTTAAAGTTAAGCGACCTCTAGCAGTCGTGTAAATAACGACAATGTGCTACGTTGGTCTGCGTCCACGTCATGTGACTGTCAAGTTTCTCTCTCGGGGTTGGATTCCCAGCGTTTCCAAAGTGTGTCACATTTTAATTTTTTTAATTTAACCATGACCAAACCATTTTCCTAACCTTAACCAAGTTGTTTTAGTTGCCTAACCATAACCATAACCCAAGTTGTTTTATTTGCCTAAACTTTACCATAACCTTAACCCTAACCTTAACCAAACTTGATTTACTTGCCTAAATTTAACCAAATTGGGTTTAATTGCCTAAATTTAACCATTAACCAACCTTTGGGACGTAATTCAATTTGTGGCGGAGGAATGTTTTCAAATTCATCAAGGTCGTGTTCATTTCACGTATTCTTGTGAGATCACGTTGGAAACGCTCCTGTGGTCCTGTGGGAACCCAGAAGTGTTTTTCATTTTTGTCATTTTGTGTATTTGTTAGAGAAAAATATTCTGATTCAGTTGGATCGGCTATGGGAACAGCTTCACTGACGGACAAAAGCAGCTGAAGTCTCAATTCTTCACAAAAGTATCTTTATTCGTGCACAGAGAGAACAAAGATACAAGCTGGTGGCAGGTGCATTGCTCTTTGAATAGTGAATCAGCAAAAAGGGATATGAGTATGATTTCCAGTACAAACAGAAGGAGTGGATAGGGGAGGGCTGAAAGTGTAACAATTGGAGTACTATGTGAGTTTTCACATGTCCTTGACTTTCTGATAAAGGCAGGAACAGAGCACAAAGATCTGGTAAACAATTTGCATGAAGGATTCAGTACTTTTCCACTCTGCAAACAGATACACACTAAAGAAAGAATGATATACTTCATGCATATAAATGATTAAGGCTTAATTTCTTCCACAATATTTATTAACTTATGTCATCTGTTCGACCCTATACGGAGACTAAACATCAGTGATTGACCTTATTCACACGGCGGCCATTTTGAACACTCAGGGTGGGGAAACTGTCCCTGGAAGAGCAGGTCCAGCTGCTCTACACTTAGTATTTCACAGATTCACACTGAAAAACATATCAGAAACAAATGTATCTCAAGAATCAGTGGGATATCGGTTCACATGTTAATGTATTTGGCCCATTATCTCTGCCTACCAGAGTCTAGTCTAGGCAGCTAGCTAGTAGCTAACTAACTAGTCAGCTAACTAGATAACTTCCTGCTAAATTCAGGCAGTTGTTGTCGATGTTGCTAGCTAATCTGGTAACTGTTTGTGTATCTGAATAAATCTAGATGATGATCGGCATAAATCTAGCGTTACTTCAACACATAAGTGAGGACTTATGTGTTGAAGTAACGCTAGATTTATGCCGATCTTCCAGGTAGAATTTCCCACCCAGAGTGTTCAAAATGGCCGCCGTGTGAATAAGGGCCAGTCTATAAGAGGTGCCACTAAGGTGTATGGTCCCTGTCAAGAGAAGGAAAAGGGACAGCGCATATGTAGATTAGGTACATTTCATGAAGAAAAAGTGAGTGTAGAAGGAAAACATTACATAAAATTGATATTTTGAAACAGTTGTTTGGCTGGGCCGTTAATTTGAGGATAAAATATTGATTAACCAGTAAAATAGTTAGATGCAAGGTTGAATTTTATATATCTGTAACACATAATAAAGTGTATTAAATAATGTCAACATTTGCGTGGATGATCAATTGATGAATTAATGATAAGTATGTGCCATAAAAATAAATACCTAACTGTTTTGTGGTCCATTTTGACCAGTGCTACATTTGCCCCTCGCCTGTGCCACCTTCCTGCTTAAATAAAGGAAAGAAAAAAATAAATAAAAAAAATTAACAAAAAAATAAATAACATTTTGTCTGGACTACAGTTATTAACAATGCACACTGTCAAGAAATCAGAGCATTCATTAAAGTAGTAGACTGGATATCAAAAACGGGCGTGTCCACAACACTCACATTTATAATATTATGAGCAATTTATGCACTTTATTAAACAACACCATGATATTGAGAAATGCGATTCTCATTGCATTGGACCTATAATGATAGCTATTAAGTAACACCTAAATAGTAGTGTTTTCAGTATATTGATATTATTGATAAACACCAGGGGACAATTACTTATCCAGCTGGCTTCTGATTTCATTACTTTTTACTTACTTGGTCAATTATGTTAGCTAATGAGCATACTAGCAGATTTTTAATTACTCATAATATTTACAGGCATCATTTATGCAAACCTGTTAAAAATAGGACAAAAACAAAGAAGTGGAGACAGAGGTTCCTCACTCAGAGGCTTTCTGGAGAAAGTGACCAAAGCAGATGTTTGACCTTGACCTTGCCCACATGGCATATGACCCCGCCCACATCAGACCCCGCCCACATCAGACTCCGCCCCTTTCAGCAAGGACCGTCCTGGTGTATGGCCTCAACATAGCAGTCTTCCATGACCAAGGCCTGTAGCTACTTCCAGTACAAACGGTCTCATTCTTTTTGATCACTTCTCCTTTTGTTTTGTTGTTGTACACAGGATCCGCTGTGGCTTCTTCCTCACATTGTTGTAGCCTACTGTTTTGTCATTGTCCGTGGCACTCAGGAGGACAACAACCTTTCCCTTCTTTGAAATAGTTCACCATTATCGAGACACCATGCACTTCCTTGGATATGGACGGCTTCATTAGAGGCCGTGTATCTGAGTCCACGCAATCGTCTGGTTCACACACACACACTCATGAACACAGGCACATGCACTTTCATACACACACTGTATGGGACGGTGCAAATGCAGCACTTAACTTGTATTCGTGTACTTAACTTGTATATATATTCTTATTGATGGTTATTTTATTATGTTTCTCCTTTTACTTTCACTTTACGTAATCTTAGTGTGCTCTTTTTGTTTTATGCTGCTATTTTTGTGTTTTACTGCGCTGTATCACCTAGTCAAATTCCTGTGTACATTGTACATTTGGCGAATAAAGAGATTCTAATTCTGATTCTTTTCAGAAAGTTGCTCAGCCAGAATGGTACAAAGATTTCCCTAATCATGTAGCAAACTATTATTAAAACAAACACAAAACAAAAAAACAATTTTGATTCCTATTCCCAAGATATCTCGTGAATACTTGTTTTTATCACAATATAAAAAGAAATGCATTGATTGCAAAGATATAGCAAAAAATAGAGGTAACTGTTGCACCTAAATTGAAGTAAAAATCAACCCTAAAACACTATAACCCTAAAAAAAAAAAACAGCTAATCACCAATTTTTTTTTAGGGTTATAGTGTTTTAGGGTGGATTTTTACCTTGCACTTCTGGGTCCATTTTGTTATTTGGTGGTATATTGTTTTGTGCATAAGTGGCCAAACATAGACAGCATCATGTCACATTGAGATATTTCCAGCAGCTACAATGGAGAAGAGAAGAGGAAGAGATACCAATTTCTAGCAGACCAATAGACCAGAATGCAATGCAGCCACAAGACATGTTGTGTTTTGCGAAAAGGGCCGCAACTCTCATTTTCCTCAGCTGGAAAAACTCTTGATCTGCTATCACTATTGCTATTGCTCTCTCCACCTACACGTAAAACAGAGTAAACTTACCTTCATATTGAATATTCAGTTGATATTTCTTTTTCCACCTCCAATAACTTCTAAACGAAACACGTAAAACCACACCGACGAATCTATTTGTGATACCTGGTAGAGAAAGTGCAATTCACACAGTAGGTGAGAAAATATTTTCATATGCATATAAACATGCAAATGTCAGAAGCTCATTTCCCATATGAACTGGAGATCTGAGACTAAATTAATTATCATCTTTGACATCCTCCATCTGCTTTATGGAAATGCTTTTTTTTTATCTGCTAAGAACATTGAACATTGATTTTGCGTACCATATAATCTAGACCAGTGATTCTCAACCTTTTTCATATCAAGGACCCTAATTTAGTCCACATTAGAGCCACGGACCCCCATTTGATGAGATTTTGTCTCTCGGATCCAAATCTGAGAATATTTTTATTATTAGATATGATTTTGTCCATAATTCTATGACTATCTGTATTGTAAGTAGAGAGATAACATTGAAACTATGAAACAGTCATTCTTCTACATTCTCTAACTGTCTTAACTTGTAAATTAAATAATGCTGAAGTTTAACAATTCATCAATTTGCTGGGGACCCCCTGGAACCCCCTCAAGGACCCCTGGTGGTCCCCGGACCCCACGTTGAGAACCACTGATCTAGAATATAATCTAACCAAATTCAAAAATCCTCTGATTTACAGTACATACTTCCTTAAACCTTAGATCATCTAAAATTCCAGAATTTCATACATAAGCAAAAATAACATCTGTAAATCAGAGGAATGATTAATGCGCCATCACCATAGCAATTAACCCTTAAAATTCCATAATCCCCATTTTATGCTGTACTAGCCAAATTACCATGGCAAACAGTGGAGCATGGAACACCATTAACAGATGGTGGGTATATCGTTAGGTAAAAAATATCATCATTTTAGGTAAATACGCATCAATTTGCATCATGATTTTATGTAGATTCTCTCCACCAAAGAATAACGATTTGATTGCGTCAATACAAGCACTGACACCTACTTTGTATATTATTGTCATTTAAATTCAATAGAATTTTCGGTAACACTTTACAATAAGGGTCACTAAGTTAAGGGTTAGTTAATGCTTAATAAGCATTAACTAATAGTTAATGCTTAATAATAATAATAACTAATAGTTAATGCTTAATAAGCATTAACTAACCCTTAATTAACAGTTAACTAATGTGTCTGGTAATAATTTACTAATGGTGTTCATGTTAACTAAGGTATTAAGTTACACATTATTTAATAGTCATCTTTATAAACTATTAAATAATGTATAAATTAATACCTTAGTTAACATGAACACCATTAGTAAATTACACATTAGTTAACTGTTAATTAAGGGTTAGTTAATGCTTATTAAGCATTAACTAACTCTTATTAAGCATTAACTAACCCATAACTTAGTGACCCTTATTGTAAAGTGTTACCGAATTTTCCTTATTATTCATTTTTTGCAATGATTTCATCCCCAGTCATTGGTCCACGGGGATGAAATCATTGTATAAACGCCTTCAAAATAAAACTTTTCAAATTTCTTCAAACAGTTGTGATCAGCTGTCACGTAGCCCCCCAGTCAGTTCTTGCACCAAGATAACCTGTAATGGTTGAATCAGAATCCGTCTCTCAAAAGTAGTCAGAAATTAGAAGTAAAAAAAAAAGCAGTTTTTCAAAGGAGCATACCACTAAACCTCTCTGGCAATTTTTGTGAAGTAGTGCCCTTTTTCCGATTTTTTTTTTTTTTTTTTTCCACCCTGTAGAGTCTATGCATGCAACTACTTGAAATACTGTGAAATCTCCATGAAAAAACACACACATCACCGCGGATGAAACAAAGCCAAACGGATAACACTGCATTAAAAAAAAAAAAACAACTAACTGAGCTAGAGGGATTTGTATTCGCAATTTGGTTGACTTGCATGAATATTTATCATGAGTGGAATATAGTCGGCCTACATGTGTATATTTACCGTTTTAAATATACACAATATCTCTATAAATATAAGCTCAGCTGAACTTCAGAAAACCTTTGATCAGAAAATTCACACATCTGAACACAGAGCAGCACTTGCCAAAAGCTGGAAAGCCCCTTCGCCACCTTAATTATGAGATACAAGTACATCCTTTCAACGATATAGTCTTGTATATAAAGGCTTAATTAGTGCTGAAGATATCTGTTTTAATGAGAGCCTGCCTCGCTCACATCAGGAGGAACAGTGGTATCATCCCACATGATGAGGAGGGAGGAAAGTGTTTCTTTGAACAACATGAGCCTCACACTACCTCTGGCTCTTTTCGGGGGGGGGAGGTGACTATTGCTTGGCTTGTCAGATTCCAGCCCTGCCAAGCTCTCGACAGACCAAAGGTATGGACGGTTCACAAACAGAATTTTTAAATCTGGCCCGCATCAAAGGCATGAATAGGAAATCACAATCAACCGGAGAGAATGTCAATGGACTGTTTAATGCGCAAGGAGCGCGGGAAGAGCGGGCAACATTAGACGGTGAAGGTAAAGCATAGTCGAGCATAGTTTGATCTTTTTGTTATTTTGAAGTTACTCACAGAAAACTAATCTTTGGTGCATTTTAGCAAGAAAATTTTTTATGTTTTCCTTGATTTTGTGTTTTGTTTTTTTTTGTTTTTTTTTTACCAATGAATGAATGAAACAACATTAAAGCTGCAATATGCAACTTTTTTTTTTATTATTATTATTATTTTTACATTAAAATAGCAATAAATAAATAGGATATATGATACATTATCAGTTTGTCTCTGTTTGTGACCAAGTGTGTACATGCCTAAATCCCCCCCCCCCCCCCCAGTTTACCTGAAATTGGCTTTTCAATGATAGGGAGGAGCAAATTAAGAACTATTTGACAAATTAAGAGCCAGTTACTCACAGAAAGTTACTCACAGAAAACCAACTAATCTTTGGTGCGTTTTAGCAACATTTTTTATGTTTTCCTTGATTTTGTGTTTTTTGTTTTTTTTTTACCAATGAATGAATGAAACAACATTAAAGCTGCAATATGCAACTTTTTTTTTTTTTTTTACATTAAAATAGCAATAAATAAATAGGATATATTATACATTATCAGTTTGTGTCTGTGACCCAGTGTGTACATGCCTAAATCCCCCCCCAGTTTGCCTGAAATTGTCTTTTCAATCACAGGGAGGAGCAAATTACGAACTATTTGACTAATATAATAATAATATAATAATAATAAGAAACTTTATTTATATAGCACCTTTCATATCATAAAATGCAGCTCAAAGTGCTTTACAAGAGAAACAATAAAAATCAATAAATAATGATAAAAACAATCCTAAGATATAAGATATAAAATGCATAAAACAAGTATAAGAAATATAAAACAAGTATATCAAAGAATAAGATAATAATAAAATAAGTTAAAAATAATAAAGAACAATCCAAAAGCATAAAACAAGTACAAGTATAAAATAAATTGAAAATAATAAAGAACAATCCTAGATATAAAAAGCATAAAACAAGTACAAGTATAAAATAAATTGAAAATAATAAAGAACAATCCTAGATATAAAAAGCATAAAACAAGTACAAGTATAAAATAAATTGAAAATAATAAAGAACAATCCTAGATATAAAAAGCATAAAACAAGTATAAGAAATATAAAATGAATTAATGACTAATTAAGAAGCCATTTTGTTTAAAATCAGTAAAGCTTTTGCTCCTCCTCTGATAACTGGTAGTGTTATTCTTTGGAACTTTCACACATTGTGAACTTGACTCTTGAGTACAAAATATCCTCATGGAGAACAGTACAGGCTATGTACGTCACCCAAGTTCCCTACTAACCGGTACAGTGCAAGGTATAGAGAACTGGCTTCACAGACCTTGTAATTGAGCTCTTTTTCATTTCTTTGTCATGGCCCAAGAGTAAATGAGTGCTCAGCGCCTCACGAAATGTCCTCCCCTTCCCTCGGTCATTTACATGACGTACAGGTGCTCATTCTCTTTAGTGCACTTCTGACACTTGGTAAAACCTACAAAAGGGCTGCGGAAGACCGTTGAGCTCGCTCTTCCTGTCAAAATCCTTCGTTTTAGAAGAATTCAACACGAGGTTTAGTGAAGAGAATGAATCATTTTGATATTCTTTTGAAGAGGGGGGCGTACCGGTCTCTCTCTCGACTTTGATCTGATCTAATAAAGGCAAAAATGCCCATCAAAAAATGAATCTTTTGAAGAGAGACCAAAACTACAGAAGCAAAGAAAATTGGGGGATCTTTTTTCTAAGTTCTGTCTGAATAGTTTGCTGTCCTGTCCAGACCCCTTTTCTAAGATCGAATTCGTTTTTTTTCTCGCATATTCACTTATGAACAGGTAAAAAAAAAAGCGTTTTCCTCAGGATCCTTTTTCTAAGTTCCTTACGTTTTTTTCACCCATGTTTACATCTGTATATTGACTGAGAAAAGTTACCGTTATCTTAAGTTATTGTATTGAGATATGCATGGGAGAAGAAAGCCTAGACAGAACTTAGAAAAAGGACCCCCATAAAAGCTTTCATTATAATGACATGCACAGAAGATCAAACAGCTTCCATACAGAACAGAACCTGCAGCACTGAGAACATTGTTTATGTATAATAAAAAAAATAGGGGGCCTAGGATTGACCCTTGATGTATTCTGACTTTACACACTGTACAGAAGAGTGACACACACAGGACTACAGCAGTTTACAACATCAAAGGACGGCTAAATAAATGAAGTAACACAGTACTGATATGAATAAATGGCAAGAGTACTAAGGAGTACACTGATGGGCCCGCTGGTCAACTTAGCTGTTAAGTGATGTGAACACAGACACCAAAATTATCCATGTGTCCCTGGTAAATCATTGGCTCTGGTGTGCCATGCTAACACGTGATAGTAGGCTCCATGTTAACACTTTAGCATGTTGAGTGATAGTATAGGCTCCATGCTAACACTTTAGCACTATGTTGAGGTCCATGCTAACACTTTAGCATACACTATGTTGAGTGATACTAGGCTCCATGCTAACACTTTAGCATACACTATGTTCAGTGATAGTAGGCTCCATGCTAACACTTAAGCATACAGTATGTTGAGTGCTAATAGGCTCCATGCTAACACTTTAGCATACACTATGTTGAGTGATACTAGGCTCCATGCTAACACATTAGCATACACTATGTTGAGTGATACTAGGCTCCATGCTAACACTTTAGCATACACTATGTTGAGGTCCATGCTAACACTTTAGCATACACTATGTTGAGTGATACTAGGCTCCATGCTAACACTTTAGCATACACTTTGTTGAGTGATAGTAGGCCAATAGCGTCATCCAAAGTAAAGTAGGAAGACTGACGTTTTAGTAATCCAAAATTGTAAGTGTTTTTTATAATATGGCCTGTAGATTCATACATTTTTAAAATGAACCATCACTAACTCTATATAGCTGATGCAGCCAGGTTTATTCTCTGAACTATTTCAGGTGAGCAACCACATAGGCTATTCATCCTCTGCGTAGTGATTTTTAGCTTGGTTCAATATCCAGCTTGTATGAAGAAATTTTCTACCGTGACTGAATTTTTCCTTATTTAACCATGACCAAAGCCTTTCCCAAACCTAACCAAGTTGTTAACCATAACTGTAAAAAAAAATCCACCTGGGTGATTATCCATTTCCGGGGCTTGTCTATAGATTTTCCGCCCCTTGGAGTGCTTTCACTGCTATTTCATTTTAAGGCTAGTGGTTGGCCACATGATCACTGGGTCACATGGGATAGAGCCTATAAATACACCTGTTTGGCATGGTCTGGTTTCGGCACCCTAGTCCAGTGATTCTCAACCTTTCTCATATTAAGGACCGCTAATTTAGTCCACATTAAGGCCACGGACCCCCATTCAATGAGAATTTGTCTCTCGGACCCAAATCTAAGATCATTTTATTGTCAGATATGATTTTGTCCAGAATCCCATGACTATCTGTATTGTAGGTAGAGAGATAACAGAGAAGCTATGATCAAAACAGTCTTTTCTTCTACATTCTCTAATTGTGTTAAATTCTTGTAAATGAAATAATGGTGAAGTTTAACAATTCATCAATTTGCTGGGGAACCCCTGGAACCCCCTCAAGGGCCCCTGGTGGTCCCCGGACCCCACATTGACAACCACTGCCCTAGTCTATTTCCTCACACCAGAGGATATATTTTGCCTTTAACCGGGAGAATGTGCATGCATACAAAGTAAATATTGCTTTGTATGTAAATAAGTAAGTAAGTAAATGCTATTTTTTTTAAGCACTGTTGGTAAATGTCTTTGTTGGTTGTTAGATCCCATTGCTTTATAAATGCTGATGTTTGTACAAAGGAAATGTCTACCGTGAGTGAATTTTATTTTCTTATTTATCCATGACCAAAGCCTTTCCCTAAAATTAACCAAGTTGTTTTAGTTGCCTAAACTTAATCATAACCTTAATCCTAACCTTAACCAAAGTTGTAACACTTCACCCATTCATTTTTATTATTATTTCATTATTTAGTTATTGTCACAGAATCCAATTTGTGGTGGAGGAACGTCATTTTCACATAATTCGTGTCCACAGCACATAAATCTGCGTTTCAGAGTTTGTGCTCATTTCACAACTTTTTATGTAACTTGTTACCTATACAAAACAATTTGTTTCAAGAATTTTCTTGAATCAAGTGTTTTCTCAATACTAGTGGAGTGGTCTGCCCTGTCACTTGTTTCCAGAAAAGTCCTAAAACAAGTGAAACTGCATCTGAAGTGGAATCAGCTCACCCCACTGGCAGAAATATTCACTTGTTTTAAGAAAAAAAAAAAAGATTTTGAGACTGAATATTAGGCTAAATGACTTGTTAAGATGGACATTATTTTCCAGTGTTTTCACATCCTCAGTGTGGCTATGCAATACTGTATCACTGAGAAGTCTCTGCTATCTCTGCTGCTTAATGACAGGGCAGTGATAAGCCTATTTACTTACGGATTCACACTATCTGCAATTTTCCTCCTGCAATCCTCTCTAGCCTTGGCAGCAGCAACTGCATTACTTTTCACTTTTAGTGTTTTTGCATTGCTCATATGTATTCATTTCAACAGTTTGTTCTTCTTGAATACATATGAGCAACATATGGTATCAGAGGGGCCCTAGAACTGTTTCTGCCAAAGGTCCCCAAAACTCATGCTCCACCACTGTTATCTTTGCAATGGATATGCAGACCAAAACATTAAATTAGACTAAATTATGTGATCAGACAGACCAGACTGCCTTTCTTTTAAATCAGCCATGAAAAATGGATGGAAATTAACGTCAGCATAACCACCTTTTGAATGTGGATCGCAGATCACAGGTAAAAAAAAATTTAATCTTTGCAATATGAATTAGACATAAGAATAAAGCTTTAACTTTTCTATCTACCAGGGGTCCTTGAGGGGGTTCCAGGGGGTCCCCAGCAAATTGATGAATTATTAAACTTAAGCGTTATTTCATTTACCAGAAGTTAACACAGTTAGAGAATGTAGAAGAATGACTGTTTTGATCATAGTTTCTGTTATCTCTCTACGTACAATGCAGATAGCCATGGAATTCTGGACAAAATCAAATCTGACAATAAAAATATTCTCAGATTTGGCTTCGAGAGACAAGATCTCATCAGATAGGGGTCTGTGGCTCTAATGTGGACTGAATTAGGGGTCC
The DNA here is from genome assembly GCF_046629955.1 of Centroberyx affinis. Classification (NCBI taxonomy): domain Eukaryota; kingdom Metazoa; phylum Chordata; class Actinopteri; order Beryciformes; family Berycidae; genus Centroberyx; species Centroberyx affinis. The sequence continues at coordinate 3,557 of NW_027284505.1, read as the reverse complement.
TTGATGTGAAAAAGGTTGAGAATCACTGACCTAGAAGACAAGCAATAAACAAACGTAAACCATTACAGAGTGCCTTCCAGTTTTAAAGCATGATTTACCTTGTTAAACTTAAATGACATTACACATACTGAGCTAGTAATAATAAAAAAGAGCACAAACTTTTTTAAGCATGTATATAATATTAGAGCATAATCTTCCTCATTAAACTTGAATATTACATCATCTATAATGAGCCAGCAATAACTTGTCCGAGATTTAGAAATTTCACTCTACTATCCCTAGGCCAAAATCCTTAAGTTCCAACCCTGCATAATAACAATTTTTAATATAATTTGCTAGATGTCATAGTATTTATATCATGTTCTTTGGACTATATTGTCATTAAGAGAAAGTCATTTACTTTTGTACAGACAGCTTCCATTCAAACACCTAAAATCAGGACCTGTCTGTAGAATTTTACTGGGAGAGTGTTTAGCTTGCTGCCTAGCCTACTTTTCTCCATCACTGTGGCTTTAAAGGGCTGAATAGAGATTGGCCTACAAACACATCAGCATGATCACCTGCCTTCTCTCCAGGTCACTAATGTAGCGTTAGGAATTGAAAAGATATGGGATAGAGGCTGTGCTGTTTGGGGCTGCTACCCAGTAGAAATAAGGACTGGAAGTAAACACATAAGACAAGCCATGACCAGGCCAGGAGTAAGAGCTGGGGTGATCAAGCTGATTCTGTACCATTATACAGAGGCTTTCATTGAAATAATTCAGTACTCATTTGACAAATCCGAAAAGTACTGTTTCACAGAGCAGCTTTGGCAGTGTAGTGGAGACGGGCAGCTACTAAGAGCCCTGTGGTTGCGTGATAATCAAACACGTAAAGAGATGCAGATGCCTGCTGAACAATAGCCAGGGGCTTTTTTTGGGGAACAATAGGACGGAAAGACAAGAAAGGGAAAGCTTGGTTCTCGGGTTACTGGTCAACCAAACAAACTCACTTTTAGGGGTTAGGGCTGTGGATTCTCAAATTCTGCAAAAACTTGTAGAATCAATGCCAGACAGAGTGCAAGCTGTGATTAAGGCAAACAGTGGAAATACCAAATATTGAGAAATTTTGACTCTCAGTAAATACAAAAAAGAACACCTTTTTTTTTTACTTATATTAGAGCAAGATTATGTAACCTTGTTTGATTAATATGATTTACCTAAAAGTTTATATTAGTTTTTGATAAATGATGAAACAAAAACATTTTTGGTAGTGGACTCAAATTTTTGGACCCCACTGTAGATAGATAGATAGATAGATAGATAGATAGATAGATAGATAGATAGATAGATAGATAGATAGATAGATGGATAGATGGACAGATAGATAGATAGATAGATAGATTTATTATAGGTACAGGTCTTATAGGCTTGTCCAAAGATTGTCCAATCACAAGTCACAAACACTGGTTGTTGTTTATTCTAAACAAATCCTCATCTGGTGAACCAGGGCTAACGGATGTTGGTTCCAGGAAGAAGGATCTTGTTTTTTCAAGAACTCTTTAGAGCCCAGAGTAACGTACCATTTTGGAAATGTAGTACAACGTATAGATTGATTTGAAAAGTAGTGGGGTAAAAGTTGTCAGTCTCATGAAATAGAAATACTCAAGTACAGTAAAAATTGTACTTTAGTACAAGTACATAATGCCGCTCAGCCCCTTATGCTGTGCAATAAAGCAGTGTTCACTCAGGTTCTTACAAAAGACGAATACTTATGAGTGTTTGAGAGGAAAACATCAGTGGCAACGGTTTTGGTTTCAGGTGGACGTGTGTAAACATCATAACTGGCTGAATATGTCTGCTCTGAGTGTGTGTGGGTCGTGCTTAGTATGGCTGGATGTCCTTCCTCTCTTTCAGACACCTGTGGCACGCAGTGATTCTACCCGGAAGACGCAGGTGCTGTCCCAGCTTTTGTGGATGCCGGCGCTGGCCTAGCTGGCCGAAGTCCCACCTCTCTGCCTTATCATGTTTCTCTTTGTCTAACTTGTTATCTTACCTCATTGTCATCGTCCGTATCATTGTCCATGTTGTCCATTGTTGCGTCCCGGTACCTGCTGCACATTCAGCAAATCTTTGACTTGGCCCGCCCGAGGTTTTGTTCCTTTTTTTTCCCCCTTCTTGGTAGTTTTTTCCTGGTATTTTGTGTGTTGTTGTGTTTTGGTTTTTGCCATCTGATCATCATTTCTTCCCCTATGTTAGAAGTAACCTACAGCTCACTCAAAAATGGAGGGGGTTTCTGGTTGCTGAACCTTTTCATACTGTTTTTTTTCGCTGATGGACCGTTCTATCTGTGGACAGGAATATTCTGTTAACTGGTTTATTCATGGCAACATGTGGAGACTCAATCGCAGGTTATCAAAGGTTCATGTAAACGGCTTAACTGAATAAGACCTTAACCGGAGTATGGCCAGTAGCTGGATTACTCCATGCATGTAAACGTAGCCAGTGAGAGTGGCTTTAACTGGAGCTGTGAAGGAAGGATCCAATGCTGGGTGTTGGACAGTAACATCTAGCAACAGTTAAACAGGAGCTGTGAAAACTTGATGTTAAGTACTAGCAAATCAGATCGTTCGGGTACCAATCAGGCTATGGTAACTGACTGAAGACGTTCTTTAGTATAAAAAGTCACAAATGGAAAGTGGAAAGTGGCAACAGGAACGATGACAAACCAGAATGCTAGTGATGGGCGGACTCGAAACGGCGCAGTTTTGGTGATTGGACGCTAGGGGGTCGAGCCTAAAGTGAACCTGTGTCAAATTTATGGCAACTACTGATCTCGAATCAGTTGTCATAACTGAGGCTCATACGAACTGACTGATTCAAACGAGATTTGGCTTATGTGCAGTCAGTTATTCCAGGTTTCTTGCAGATCATCTGATGTGCCTTCCCGCTAATATTTACAATAAAAACAAATAAAAATGTCCAAATGTTGTGGGTTTTCATGTAGGAGAGAGGTGCGTTATGTAAATGTAAACTGCAGCTAAAATGTCATTGTGTACAAGAACACAAGTAAATGGCAAAGGAAAATCAGTTGGTGTGAGCGATGGCTAGGTTTAAGAGTCACTCATTGGCCAATTTGCAAAACATCTAGACCTAGACTTGTAATATTCATTATAGGGACTGTTAGTTTTTTGGCTCATTGTCTGTCAATATGCAGACATGTGGAATAACTGATTTAATGCTTTTTTTTAGAGGATATTTTCATTCTCACATTGGTGGCAGTTTTTCTTTCCTATTCAAATTTAGCACCGGATAGCCTTCGGATATCAACCAGTCAAGTGTCGTCCTGATGTGATGGAAGTTCCTCCTAGTGTTGTCGGTAAGATTTTACTCAACAGCTTCATGTCTTGTTCACCTCTTTACACAACGTTAGCTTAAAGGAATAGTTCACAGCTGATTGATTTGCAACAAATAATGGTGTATAGGTCTTTCTATTCACAGTGTGATTTTTTGGCCGTTTTTGTTTTGGAACTCTAAAGAACAGGTCCCCATTGACTTCAGTTGTTTTGGAGAAGGCTG